>NW_028280845.1:257500-312500 GCF_059751285.1 Brachycentrus maculatus | reverse complement strand
CTTATAAATCTTATGTATCTCTTCTGGCGTAGACTGCCAGCTGTCATGCCATCGCTTTGGAGGTCTTCCAGGAGTACTTCTTCCGTCTGGGTTCTCTGAAATTCAAAAAGCAAGATCCCGTGGTTAGTGTCGCAGACTCTTAAGTCAGAGTTTCTCGGTTGGAATCCACTCTACCACAATTTGATACCTATTTCTAATAATGACCCGCTTAGGCTCACAGAAATAGCATGAAATTAAAATATTTGTGTAAATAATAAAAACACAAATATTTCAATTTTCTTAAAAAAAGCATTTTTGTTCTAACAAGGATATTGATGTAGGTATTCGAAATATTTACTCTACTTTTATTTAATGGAAATATAATATATTTGTTTAAATAATAATTAAATTATAGCACAAATATAAAATTTCTCTTTAAAAAAAACATAATTAAAAAATTCGACTAAGTAAATAAATAAAAATAAGACTTGACACATCAGAAACATCCTCTTACTGGGTGACTGCCAAATAAATAAATAAATAAACTTTTTTTCCGCCTCCGTAGTGTAATGGTCAGCACGCTCGGCTACCGTTCTGGAGGTCCCGGGTTCGATTCCCAAGGGGGGTAAAATAAATATAAATGATTTTTTCACTGTCATATTTATTCAATATTACCCTGGACTGGTACCTGAAGCGGAGGGCTGATCACCTTTCCTTCATGTGTAAACGATCAAGATAACACTGCGTTTATATGACGCAGTGCCCTATGCACCATTGGGGTGCGGATAAGGGTTTTATTATTATTATTTTTTTTTTTTTACAAAAATTTTATAATTTTAGTATATAACCACTTACCGAAAATATTCACCATTCTGGCTACGATTGAAAACCATGCTACTCAAATTTTCGGAAGTCATTTTTATTGAAATGGGCATTCCAGAATCGTCTTCGTTGTCTTCTCTATCTGACTTTATCCTACTACAAAATTTCCCAATTTCTGCATTTCTTATTTTGTCTCGCAACGTGTTTTCGTAAACGTTTGAGACGTTCCAACTGCCGAAATAAACACAACATACGCTCAAATCCTTGTTCACAAAATTGGGTTTCCTCATTTAGGAGTTATTTTTACATTTTTACATCTTAACATGGATGAAGGAAAATACAAAAGCCTGGGTATTTACAAGGCTTACGACCAGTTAAGGCTAGTTTATGGGATCACTTTATATACGTATAACACGGCTGTCCAAATTTAAAACCCAGTAAGGGACATTTTTTTGTAGTAGGTTTTTTTTGCATTTTTGGACTAAATAAGTCTACTTAGTCCATAAATGCAAAAAAAACCTACTACAAAAAAATGTCCCTTACTGTGTTTTAAATTTGGACAGCCGAACATTCACCATAATACAATTAACTGACAACTACGGTAGGTAGTCAAATTTATAAATTCTATGATATACGGATAAACGTAAATCCGCAGCTTTTAAAGTACAATATTACCAAGATTGTGTTATCTTGGTAAAGTTGAAGATTTGTTATGAATCTTTATTATAACATTTTGAGTGTGTCCAAATACTTGTTCACAAAATCTGGATTATCTCCAAATACAGGAGTTATTTTCATATTATTTTTTGACATCTCATCAAAGATGAAGAAGAATATGGAAGTCTGGGCATTTACGGGGCTGACGACCAATAGATGTCTCTAGTGAAGTTCTAGTGATTCAAGAACAAGGTTTTTAAATTGGTTCATATATATAGAACTTCCAAGAATTTGAGTAGTGTGGTTGTCAATAATGGGTAGAATTGGTAAATGTTACACGTGTGTAAAGTGATCGCTTAAACCAGCCTATGACGGTCGTCAGCCCCGTAAATGCCCAGACTTCCATATTCTTCTTCATCTTTGATGAGATGTCAAAAAATAATCATTATTATTATTATTTTTATGAATTATAACGAAAAGACCACATAGTTATGTATTCTCAATGATTCAAAGTAGAGAGCATCATAAGAGTTCATGGATAGCTAGATAATGATACAATTAGCGGCAATTATTGCTTGTCTACTAAGGTGTTCAGATTTCTGCGCTTCCACTATGCATAGTACGTACTTAGGAAGTGACCAGTTTGTTTGAGGAAAACGGTCACAAGTTGCGAGTATCTAACGAGCTAAAGCCCGCGATCCGAGCTCTGAGTCACTCCAAACGAGCTTTCCAATCCGTTTCGCAGCTGGCGCTTGGCTACTCGCATAGATATATGAAAGTGCGTAGTGAACAATGTGATTTGTGCAACACAACAGCCAAGAGAGCGGTAAGTGGGCCGCGCGGGTCGTCGTACCCGCTAGCGACCTAGACCTACATCAGCGCTAAATGGGGTCACAATCAGCGACAGTCGTTGTGAGGGACATCGACCGCTGCGCTCTCTCCGCCTCCCTCGCTACCCAATCTCTCCGTACACTTTCGTACTGATCTCATATCGCTCACTCCTTTCAAGAACGTCATAAATCAAAAATCGTCAATTTTCAGTTGTGCATGTTTTCGGAATGCCCAAAAAACCTACTATATCCCAGCAAAAGAGGCATATTTTTAACTCAATATTTACCCGCTACAGAGCAGAAAGTGTTGTTTTTGCATTTTGAAAAAAAGGTATAGCTTAATTATTTTTTTAAATACTAAATATTTTTCAAATGGAGAAATAACCTTTTGGTTTTACATACAAAGATCTGTTGCACAGTAAAAAGTTCAATAAGTGGCTTGATATTTATTTTTAATACGTCGTACTATATTTTTAAACTTTAAAAACGTTCTCCTGAAAAATCAAGTTTTTTTTTATTTATGACGTTCTTGAAAGGAGTGAGCGATATCTTTCGTGCCTTTCCTATGCGCTACCGGCATCGCTCATCTGGACTATGAACCCCGAATGTCGATTGTATTGGACTTGAACTCCTTAGACGAACTGAATATCGTACATTAGGGTGGAATGATAATTTTAAAATATTTTTTACGTTATTTTTTGTTTTGGCATTCACTTTTTGGAAATAAATCTGGTCATACATATCTCGGTAGTGTAAAGGCAAAAGGGTATACCTGTCTCAGTCCAAATTTTACAGGAGAGCAAAAACAAACTTGTGAAATTAAATATCTTTAAAAAAACTAAATAAGTATTGCAACTACAGCTATATGCTTTTGCCAAATTATGTAATACACTATTTTAGACATTTTGTGGAACAAACTTAAAAAATTTAAAATTTGACAGATATATCCCTTTGCCATTATATAACCGATCTAACGTGACCATTTATTTTTGTCTTCAAAACAGGACATCTACCAATTTTTACCTAATGGTTTGTATATTCAAGGAAACACGTATTTTCTCATAGTTTGTATGTATAAATAAAATGAAAATGAATTTTGATATAGAAAATAAGAGAAATAAATAATATGAATATGAAAAAAAAACATAAAAATCGGGACGGTCCCGTTTAAAACGGGACGTATTATCCATATCCTAAAAGTGGACTCCAAGAACAACATTGCACAGTCCTAGCTAAAAGGAAGAAGAAGAAGAAGGTACTTAATTTGTGGAAAGACGTGATTAAATTATAAATAAAAATATATTATTTCGAGAAATAAAAATACTTCGTGTTCTGATCCACTCACATTTTTACTAACCAACTAGTTTCGGCAACAACCTGTTGCCCTTTTCAGGGTTACATTTATGTATTAAATGTAACTCTGAAGAAGGCAACAGGTTGTTGCCGAAACTAGTTGGTTAGTAAAAATGTGAGTGGATCAGAACACAAAGTATTTTTATTTCTCGAAAAAATACATCAATATGATCCACAAAGTTAACGCTCACAATATTCAAAATATAAATAAAAAACTTCCTTTTTTTCCATTTGAGTATATTATTTAAATTACTAGTTTCGGAAGCTACAGATGCTGCCTTCTACGGGTTTGAATGTAATACTTTAGTTGATATTCAAACCCGCAGTTGGAGGCATATATGAATATTTCCAAATTACATTTCCATTGTAGGGTTTTTATTATATCACAATGTTAAAGCCCCACCCTAGTACACAGTCACAAAGCCGTTAACAGAAACCTTAATTGTTGTGAACTTGAACTATTTTGTAGTAGAGATACTTTAACAAATATTTATGTAAACTAATTAATGAACTTGAACGCTAGGCCGACAGTTGAAAGATAGAAATAAATCATTTAATCGGATTTCCAACTAATTAAAACACTTGAACATTTGAAGTGTGAAGAAAAGTATTTTAATTTATTCTATTAATTTTAATGTGCTTGAACTTTTGAGTAGGTTGAAGGTACAAGTATGTACTTGAAATAAATTGTTATAGACTTGGAGTAACGGTAAAATCATTACATATAATATTTAATAGATTATTACAAACTAATGAACTAACTTACCATCACGGCGCTTCGCCGCAGGGGTAGGCACAGAGAAAAGAACGCCAAACCTATCTGTTTTTGTAAACAATCTTCGTCTCTTCTACATTCATCCATCTCCTAATACGGGTACATATACGACGATTGTCCCGACTCCTGACAGGACCGCTTTCTAGTATTTAAATTACTAGATCATGACAGGTTTTCCTTCATTTTTAAGCAATTTTTTATTAATGTCAGTAAAAAATTATTTGACAACATTTGTATATTAAAAAAATAATACGAATAATAACTCCTATAATTGAAGATAATCCAGATTTTTTAACAAGTATTTTGACACACTCAAAATATTGTAAATAAATAACCTGGTCTAATTATAAGCTTAAATAATAAAATGAAAATAATATTTTCTGGCGTTTCTCATGTATGTGATTATAATCCAGGATTTGGACCTCACATACAAATGAAAGAGTTTCAGCTCAATAAGAAGCTTCTTTCATCTCACTAATAGATGTCTCTAGTGAAATTCTAGTGATTCAAGCACAATGTTTCGAAATTGGATCAAATATATATAGAACTTCCATGAATTTGAGTAGCGTGGTTATCAATCATGGGTAGAATTGGTGAATGTTACACGTGTGCAAATATAACACTGAAACTAGCCTATGATGGTCGTAAGCCCCGTAAATGCCCAGACTTCCATATTCTTCTTTACCTATGTTGAAAAATAAAAAATTAAACATTTCCCTTTCAAAAAACACAATTAAAGTAAATATATATAGTATTGATAAACGCAGGTGCCATATAATTGTAAAAACAACACAACTTTTTTTTCTAATATCATGATTACACAATATATGTTTAAATAATTGTTTATCATCGATATAGTCAATGTAAGAATATGTAAACTCTTAACGAGTCGAAGGTTAGGGTTCGCATTTATTAGGAGTTCACAAACGTACTGAACTTGAACTCAAGTGGAGTTGAAGACTCTTATCGAGTTATATGAATGTTAATAATTCTAAAACAAATGTCACTTCCTCGATCACAAATAATATCATTGAAACTCGCAAAGAAAGGCTAAAACAATTTATAAAGATCCCACAAAGGCATGGGCTGTGTGTGGGTATACATTTTATTTGACTTGTCAGTTTACATAGAATATCAGTTTATTATAAAAGAGATGTCCGCCTCCGTAGTGTAATGGTCAGCACGCTCGACTACCGTTCTGGAGGTCCCGGGTTCGATTCCCAAGGGGGGTAAAATAAATATAAGTGATTTATTCACTGTAATATTTATTCAATACTACCATGGACTTGTACCTGAAGCGGAGGCTTGATCACCTTTCCTTCATGTGTAAACGATCAAGATAACACTGCGTTTATATGACACAGTGCCCTATGCATCATTGGGGTGCGGATAAGGGTTTTATCAATTATTATTATAATAAAAGAGTTACTTGTGTCGGGTTGTGGTCCCGTGGTTAGTGTCGCAGACTCTGAAGTCAGAGTTTATCGGTTCGAATCCAATCTACTACAATTTGATACCTATTTCTGTGCATGCAGTTAATGCAATTCCACCAATGTAGTTCACCACCTAATGCATTTCCACCAGGAAACGTAAACGAAAAACTTTAATACATCCAGTGACCGGGTGTCATCGTTACGGACATCGTCAGACTGGCCAGGTGATGATGTAACCCGGTCAGTAGTCAAATAAAATAAAATAATAAAATATATACAGTTTTTGTTTTATTATATTAAATATCTTCTTCTTCTTCTTACCCTTATCCGCACCCAATGGTGCATAGGGCACTGCATCGTATCTTGATCGTAAATTACATGAAAGTAAGGTGATCAGCCCTGCGCTTCTGTACCAGTCCAGGGTAATATTAAATAAATATGAGAGTGAAAATCGGCCATATTTATTTTGACCCTCCTGGGAATCGAACCCGGGACCTCCAGCACGGTAGCCAAACGCGCTGACCACTGCGCTACGGAGGTGGAATATAAAATATAACGCCAAGAAATGTCAGTATAAAAATCAAATGTAATTAAATATAACAATTATATTAATAAGAGATTTTACGACGAAATAAAACCACGGGATGTAAAATTAATAAAATAAAACAGCTTTTGCAATTGGTTTCATCGTGATATCTCCATAAAATAATAAATAAAAGTAGGCCTACAATAAAAATGGCGAATTCTTTCACTTTACAGGCATTAACAATCGCTCTGTTCGATGACACAAATATGTATTTTTTATATATTTTCATGTGCCAAATTGTGGCCGTGAACCACTCAAAATACAATAAGAAATAGAAAGAGAAAGGTGAAAACACTTCTCTCTTCTTTGGTCGTATAGGAAGCGTAAAACAGAAGTTGCGATGAAGTGCCACGACTCACGATATTCGTTTTGTCGTACGACAGATTTAAATCAAGATTTTATTTACTTATATCTCAACGTACATGAAGAGGAATACAAAATTCTGGCATTGACAAGGCTAACGATACATCACAAGCTGGATTAAGTGATCACTATTTGAACGTGAAATATTCACCATTCCACTAATGATTGGAAACTCCACTTGATAATTGTGCTTCATAATTTGTCTTTAATTAAAAATTCCATTCGGCTTATGTGTATTTATAAACATTAATGTTAAAGTTACCTGTAGTTTTAAGTGTGTAAATACTGCTATGGCAGTAAAGGGTAGTATCGTTTGAATGCTTTAGTAGTGAATGTCCTGACGAAGAGACGGGTACGTCTCAAAACCGGTAGACATAAAAATCTCGGTGAGTGGTTATAAACTAATATTATTAACATTTTGTAAAAAAAAAAGTAAAAATGACTAACCACAAAGTAAATGCTTTAAATATTAATAATATTGAGAATATGATAATGGCTATTTATTCCACCTTCTATCGTTCAAGTGAGCGATGGGCCTAAAAGATTCTCTGCGCTAGGTAAAAAATGAGTTACATAACCAATGACCTTAATTTCACACGCTCCACATAAAGTTACCTTTCTTCTTCCGCGCATTATTATAATACGACGATCGTGAACCTTGATTTCTATG
The DNA here is from genome assembly GCF_059751285.1 of Brachycentrus maculatus. Lineage (NCBI taxonomy): Eukaryota > Metazoa > Arthropoda > Insecta > Trichoptera > Brachycentridae > Brachycentrus > Brachycentrus maculatus. Next base: position 305,032 of record NW_028280845.1, on the reverse strand, counting down.
ACGGCACATGCCAGCGAACGACCTCCGGGCTGCAAGAGGCGATGTCTCCTTTTATGAAAGTGCCGAGGAAATCAAGCTGTTGGGGAAATTGCGACAGTTTCTAGAGATGAAACTCTGACGAGAGAAAAAATCATCGCGATGGAGACGTCACACTGACTGTGGGAATGCATTCAGAGAAAAGAGTGCCACAAGGCTGAGTATGCAATCAAGTAGTTATCTCGGTAATGCTATTATTTTCACTGCAGCATCCAATTATCTTACTGCTTTCCCACATAACTGATGAGTCGAAGTAGTGAATCAATTATTTTCTCCTGTTTTATGAGCACTTGAACTTGTAAGGCTAAAAACATCCTAAACGTATCAACATTTTGAGTATTATTTTTTTACATTTCATCAAAGACGAAGAAGATATGGACAAAAATATTCAATTAATGATAACTCCTTAACGGGATGGAATACACTATTTGTGAAAGATTCTAACACATTATTATACTATCATTAATTACATCATACACTATACATATTATATTATTATACTATACATACGACCACTATTTTAATATTTTGATAATTAAGGTGAAAAAAAAGGATTCATATACGTTACTTTATTAAATAGTGCATCAAACGAAAAAATACCCATAAGTAACAATAGCAAGAATAAAAATACACTCGGATAAGAATGCACATTTATAGAATTGGAAGAATATGACCATTCTTAACTAACTAATCATCACGCCGCTTCCCCATAGGGGTGGGCAGAGAGAATTGAACGCCACACCACTCTGTCTTTGCAAACATTCTTCGCCTCTTCTACATTCATGCATCCCCTCATACATACTCGACGATTATTACGACTCCTGACCCGGCCGCTTTCAAGTATTTGACAAAGGTAACTAATCAGGTGCCAAGTTTTCCTCGGTCTTCCTCTGCGCCATTACCATTCTTTTGTATATTTGATCAAGATAACACTGTTTATATCCAATAAAGTGCCATATGTCCCGCTGAATGCGAAAAAGGGTTACAGAGAGAGAGAAATTCAAGGCAAAAAAACATAGAAAAATTGAATTTTTTCTTAAATTGGATAGATCTGTTGTCCTTTTTTCTGAAGAAAGTGACTCTTCCTATGATATTGACGCCCAGCTATCCTCTCATCTATTTGGCAGTCTTCCGGGAAAGCGGTTACCTGGTGGTATCAAGTTAGCCGCAATGCATGGGATCTTTGATTCATCCATACTCTTGACATGGTTTCTCCGAAATCTCCTTCTTTCTCTACTTCATCTTATGACATCTTCTCATCTTTCGTCATCTAATATCTTCGTTTGGAATTCTGTCTCTGAGCGTCCTTCCAGTGATAGCCCTTAAAACTTTCATTTCCCTAGAGTAGGTTCTTGGCTCTGATTGTGTCGAAAAGTTGACGTAAAAAATAAAATAAAATCAACAAAAAAAACGTATTTATCATTTTAAGGTTACTGTGCCATATATAAAATTATGATACAGAACGATTTTTTTAAACATGTATTGTTATGTCGAAATGCGTTTCACATAACAAACTTGCTCCTGGAATGAATTCAGTATGTACATTTTGCGAGGCATCACTGTCCAGTAAAAGCTTAGTAAAGGATAATTGTAAAATATCTCTTGTAGCAAAGGATACAGCTGGTGTCACATTTTTTGCATTATTATTCAAGAGATGTTTTTATATTTTCGTCGATTTATCGATGTGAAATTAAGCATATTAAAAATGTATACTTTCTATTTTCTTTCTTCTCCAGTTGACTAGAATAAGCCACAGAAACTCGTGGCCGGGTAAAACTAGTTAAGCTTCATTTTTCTTCTTCTTCTTTTTGACTTGGACTGCGATATATCCATATTATTTTTTGACATCTCATCAAAGATGAAGAAGAATATGGAAGTCTGGGCATTTACAGGGTTGACGACCGTCATGGGCTGGTCAAAAAATAATATGAAAATAACTGTATTTGGAGATAATCCAGATTTTGTGAACAAGTATTTGGACACACCCAAAATGTTGCTAGATATCTCGCTATCGTTTTGGAGGTCTTCTATGTGGTCTTCTTCCGTCTGGGTTCTCTTGAAGAGCCATTTGGGCCAGTCTTGCATTCTATTGACATGGGCATTCCAGAATCGTCTTCGCTATCTTCTCCATCTGACTACATCCTCCGCACTAAACATTTTCCGAATCTCCGTCTTCCTTATTCGGTCTCTTTAAGTGCTTCCAGCTAGGCACCTCAATGTCCTCATTTCTGAAGTTCTTAGACGAGATTTGGTTCTCACTGTGTCTGCTCTGGTTTCTATCCCATATGTGGCAATCGGTCATGTATATTTTTACTTTGCTTTCAATATTTATGATCGTAACCAGGACCTTGACAGGACACTGCAGACTGAGGAAACACATGACAAAAATTGAACTTCATGACTCCCCAGTATGCAGATTTTGTATGGGGGATAACGAAACGCCAATCCACATTCTCTATAATTGTGACGCACTCGCAAACGAAGTCACATCCTTGGAGGACCTCTACTGGACTCCGAGAAGGTGAAGCTCCTACCACCAACACAGGTCGTGAGTTACATGACTCACGTAGGTCCTGGGATTGAGCTGTGATACAGAGGGAGGTCATAATAGACCTAATATGGTAGCAGTAACATAAGGGATGCAAGATCCCTTGACCTTAAAAAATGTGCTTTTTCTTCGAGATTTTTTCAAGAGGCACCCCGATATATTACAGCCGCTGTATTGACCTGTCTTTGAGTCCCGTCATAGAGATTGCTAGTACTACAGATGTCATCTCCCAGATACTCGAACTAGTTAATAAAAAAAAATAAAAAAATGGACGCAAGGCGGTCGCTGTAGAAATTTGAGAATTTCGCGTAGAATAAGTGTTCTCAAGCCGAAAATAATCGTAGTAAAAAAATGTTAAATTACCTTTGAAAGTTAAATAGATGAGATGTTAATTGAACGTTACATGTAATAAGATATCAGGTAGAGAATGCTTGTAATTTCTATACAGATTATTTTTACTTTCTTCAACGCTAGTAATTTTTTGCGCAGGCACTTTTATTTTGACCCCAATTCTAACTGGTTTCTCTAGAGCCAATGCTCTCTGGAGAATTCGCTATTAATATCTTTTATACTTTTATGCAAATACTCTCTTTAGTACCGTGGCTATCTAGGAACCAACCGTATCCTTGCAAATAAACAACTTTTTTTTAATATTCTCAATATTATTCATATTTAAAGCATTTACTTTGTGGTTAGTCATTTTTACTTGTTTATTTATATTTTAGACCCATCGTGCACTTGAGGAACTGTAGAAGGTGGAGTAAAAAGCCATTATCATATTCTCCAAATTATTAATATTTAAAGCATTTACTTTGTGGTTAGTCATTTTTTTATAAAAATGTTAATAATATTAGTATATAACCACTCACCGAGATTTTTATGTCTACCGGTTCGAGACGTACCCATCTCTTCGTCAGGACAATCACTACCATAGCATGCAAACAATACCACCCTTCACCACCATAGCACCATTTACACACTCAAAACTACAATAAATGTCTAACACATGCGATTTTTGGTAGACCAAATTTTTTGAGATGTCAAAAAATAACTTGTATTAACAACATTTTCAATGTGTCCAAATATCGTCTTGTTGACAAATCTGGGATTCTCCACTTAATTAAGTAGTAATTTTTTCATTTAACATCTTAACAAAGATGAAGGAGAATATGGATATGTGTGTATTTACAGGGCGTATGACCCGTTATAGGCTGATTTAAGAGATTACTTTACACATGTGTAACATTCACCAATTCTATCCACAATTGATATTGTTCAAGTTTGAAACGAATGCTTGAATTCACTAGATACAAAGATGGAATGACAAGAGATGAAATCTCACCATAAAAGTCTCTAGTGAAATTGATTAAAGTGACCACTTAAACCAGCCCATGACGGTCTAGACTTCTATATTCTTCTTAATCTAAGTTGAAATGTAAAACAATAACATGAAAAATAACTAATTATTGGAGGTAATCAAGATTATTGAACAAGTATTGGGACATACTCAAAATGTTGAAAATAAAGACTCCCAAGTGGAGTAAAATCGAGAATTGTGAAGTATTGGGACATACTCAAAATGTTGAAAATAAAGACTCCCAAGTGGAGTAAAATCGAGAATTGTGAAGTATTGGGACATACTCAAAATGTTGAAAATAAAGACTCCCAAGTGGAGTAAAATCGAGAATTGTGAAGTATTGGGACATACTGAAAATGTTGAAAATAAAAACTCCCAAGTAGAATTAAATTAAGGTTTGTGAACAAGTATTGGGACATACAAAAAATGTTGAAAATGAAAACTTCTAAGTGGAGTATAATCCAGATTTTGTGTACAGTTTTTTTAGAAATACTCAAAACATAGTTTTTTTTCCATTGTTGGTTCAGCTATGCACTCCGCACTCCACGCACTGCCACTGCCACTTTCAATGGACTGATTAGAAATCTGCATCCGAGTATGTCCGATGACGTGAGATGCATCTTCCGCAAAAAATGGCTCATGACGCGGGGGCATTACGCAACCTTCGACTTTCTACGCCGGATCAAACGTCGACTGGGCCGAGAGAATTCAGAGCCTTGAGTCGATGACCGCAAATGTCGGCCAATGACTGGGAACAAAAGATACTTAATAACGATTGGTGCAGGTGAAATGAGTCGACTGATTCCAAACTCGGATAAATCCGTTTATTTTCAATATTCATATTGAATTGTTGGGTAATATATCCAAAATGAAACACGGTTAATGGATTGAATTCTACTTTATTTGAATGTATGATATGTGTGCGTTTCGTCTAATTAGGACATTATCAAACACAGGTATTTGAGGTCCCGGGATCGATTCCCAGAGGAGAGTCTAATAAATATAAGTGATTTTTCACTCTAATATTTATTCAATATTACCCTGGACTCGAACCTGAAGCAGAGGGCTGGTCACCTTTCCTTCGTGTGTTAACGATCAAGATAGCACTGCGTTTAAATGATGCAGTGCCCTATGCACCATTGGGGTGCGGATATATATATATATATATATATATATATATATATATATATATATATATATATATATATATATATATATATATATATATATATATATATATATATATATATATATATATATATATATATATATATATATATATATATATATATATATATATATATATATATATATATATATATATATATATATATATATATATATATATATATATATATATATATATATATATATATATATATATATTTATATATATATATATATACACATACCGCTGTTGAAGTGCGCTATATATATATATATATATATATATATATATATATATATATATATATATATATATATATATATATATATATATATATAAATATACCGAAATCGTGGAGGTATCTAAATTTGGAATTATACGATTCAAATGCCCTCTGGTCCTATTCGATGAGATCTAGTATCATCCTCCTCCTCTTTTCACCGTAGATAATAACTGTGAAAGTGAGAGACCTGATTTTTTTTACAAATAAATAAATAAAATTAGGTTTTACTTTTAGAAACGCATGATATCAATTGGTCATCGCCAACTATAATCTGCTTGTACTGTGATCCCGGAGAGTGTTAACATATTGAAATAGTTTTAAAATATCTGACGCTTATCATAACATTGTTAAGCATTTTTTCTGGCTTTATAACATAATGATTTGAATATAAAATAAAACAAAAATATTATTTTGATATTATTCATTATATCGGACATGGAATTATCCACCCTATAGATGATATGTCAATATTATAGGTGTCTAAACTTGCTTGGTTTGTCCGCCTCCGTAGTGTAATGGTCAGCACGCTCGGCTTCCGTTCTGGAAGTCCCGGGTTCGATTCCCAAGGGGGGTAAAATAAATATATTATTTTCAATTAGTCTAGGTGTTTGTGATGTATTTTTCACATTATCCTTCCCTATGCCTACTTGTTCGATTCCCAGGGGGGGTCAAATAAATATAAGTGATTTATTCACTGTAATATTTATTCAATACTACCATGGACTGGTACCTGAAGCTGAGGGCTGATCGCCTTTTCTTCATGTGTAAACGATCAAGATAACACTGCGTTTATATGACGCAGTGCTCTATGCACCATTGGGGTGCGGATAAGGGTTTTATTTTATTATTATAAACTTGATATGAAATACCTATCGTTCTCTTTATATCAAGGGTGGCCAACCCGCGAACCGTGGCCACACCCTTACGTGTCATGTTCGAAGAATATGTTTTTATACAACATGAGTGTGTCCAAATACTTGTTCACAAAATCTGGATTATCTCCAATTATAGGAATTGTTTTCATATTATTTTTTTGACATCTCATCAAAGATAAAGAATGGAAGTCTGGGTATTTACGCGGCTGACGACCGTCATGGGCTCGTTTAAGTGAACACTTTACACACGTGTAACGTTCACCAATTCTACCCATTATTGACATTCATTTATTTTAAACTGTATGTACATAAACACACAAATATGTATAATATAAACATACGTACGTACATTGGAAATATATTATTGTATGTTTTGTCGTTGGAATTCTTTTAACATTGGGGGTTTTAAATAATTATTTTTTTATTCATTTTTAACCTAATATGTACCGAAAAAAAGAAAGAAAAAATATGAACGTGGAAGAAGCAAAGATTGTTTACGAAGACAGATTGGTGAGTCGTTATATTCTCTCTGCCTACCCCTGCGGAGTGATGGTTAGTTAATTAGTGAGTTTAAATTATCGTTATTCTGCAGAATTATCAACTGGTTCCGCGCAGATATTAATCTCAATATTGAACACGGAAGTAAACTCCGGTCCGTAAATGTCATTTGTTGAGATGAATTATTAAAGTGCAACTCTGGCTTGCAGCTTGCAGTTGCTCCTTAGTTGTTTCTTACCTGTAATAAGGTCACTATGCAAATTTCTATCGGACCGTAAATGTTGCCTGCATAATATAGTTATATCCTCTAACACACAGTACTAATACTGGTTTAAAAGCGGACTTAGTATAGTTGATCTACACAAAGTTGCTCCGCGACATTTTGTATTTTAGTTATAAAGACGTGACAACCTATTTTTTGACAATATTTTCAGTGTTTCCATATACTCGTTCACAAATCTGGATTATCTTCAATTGAAGGAGTTATTTTTACATATATGGGACATCCAAGAATTTGAGTAGTGTGGTTGTCAATCGTGGGTAGAATTAGTGAATGTTACACGTGTGTAAAGTAATCACTTAAACCAGCCTATGACGCTCGTAAGCCCTGTAAATGCTAAGAAATCCATATATTCCCAGACTTTATTTATGATGAGATGTCAAAAATTAAAAAAAAAAAAATTAATATGGAATTTTGGAATTATCTGGAATAGAAAAAAAATATATAAATATTGGAGTATTATAGCTCATCAAAAAAATGTTTGATTACAAAAGTTTTAAAATAAAATAATGCAAGGCTGAGATAAGCATCATCAAAAAAAAATCTCAACGTCGATGAAGAAGAAAATGGAAGTATGGGCATCAACAGAGATAATCACAATAGCCATCTATGTAGGAATACGAAAAGCTTGTATTAAGCAAAGACTCTTTCTATTAAGGTCCGAATCTTAAATGAAATTAATCGAGTCCGAAAACCTTTTTGAAGCATTTTATATATATATATATGTATATATATATATATGTATATATATATATATATATATATATATATATATATATATATATATATATATATATATATATATATATATATATATATATATATATATATATATATATATATATATATATATATATATATATATATATATATATATATATATATATATATATATATATATATATATATATATATATATATATATATAGTATCTAATATAAAATTCCACCTCTGTAGTGTAATGGTCACCACGCTCGGTTACCATTCTGGAGGTCCTGGGTTGGACTCCCAGGGGGGGTCAAATAAATATAAGTGATTTTTCACTCTTATATTTATTCAATATTATCCTGGACTGGTACCTGAAGCGGAGGGGTGATCACCTTTCCTTCATGTGTTAACGATCAAGATAAAACCGCGTTTATATGATGCAGTGCCCTATGCACCATTGGGGTGCGGATAGAGGGTTTGAATTGAAAATTGAAATTTAAAAATACACTAATGAATACACTTATTGAGAAAAAGTCTTAAACATAAAATAATAATAAAATTACTAATAGTAAGCACTGGTATACGTATAAATCTATACCTGAATTTGAAAAGCTGCTATAAAAACCGGTTCAAAAAAGTGCCAAAATAAAATTCAGATTTTATTTCATGATGTTAGAAATAGTGACTGATTAGATCACGAGTCATCTTGATGTGGAAGGAGTGTAGAAACTGCATAGTATTGAGATGTAGCAGACGAATGGTCGCCTTTGAAAACGTGTGCGACATTACCATACACCCCCACCACCTACCCACTCGCTACTGTGGCACAGTTGGGGTTCCTTGAACCTTTTGTTTGTAAACACAACTCCGAAGAACAGAGCTGTGTACAATGTGCATCGATCGTCAGTTAACTATGACCAGCCAGTCAGGCCAAAGGAAATCAAACGTGCTTAGTGGAGATTACATTCTAACTGAAAAACGACAACAACAAAAAACATTTTAAGTGTGTCCAAATACTTGTTAACAAAATCTGGATTATCTCTAATTACAGGAGTTATTTTCATGTTATTTTTTGACATCTCATCAAAGATGAAAAAGAATATTGAAGTCTGGGCATTTACAGGGCTGACGACCGTCACAGGCTGGTTTAAGTGATCACTTTACACACGTGTAACCAAATTAATTATTTAGTTATATCACAAATTAATATTTAATATGATCTCATTTGGGCTCAATCAACGATTTTACTCTTCTTAACATATATTACATAAGGTTTTGGCACGTAAATGCCATTTTTTTTTGTCTCGAAACCAAACCTGAATTAAAGACAAAATGAGCTTTTCCACCGTAGTGGAATAAATTTTTTGGAGCCGATTCTTACAGATTGCCGATAGATTTTCAATTAGGTTTATGTCTGGCAAAATTCTTGACCAGTCCAACTCAATTGATTGTTTTGTGCCAATTTTTAATTTTTTTTTATATTTGTGGCAGGGGGTTAAATCCTGCTGAAATATTCCATTACCATTTGACCCTCGTTTTTGTATCTCTGGTAGTATCTTTTCCAGTAGATTTGGGTGACAGTCACTGAAAGAAGCAGCCCTGGTCCATAATACGAGGAACACCCCCAAAACATTTTTTCAAAGGGTGTTAAAAATACGAAAAAAAGTTTTGTTTCAATTAATCTGTTCGATACTTTAATTAGTGTGTATTATTTTGTTTTTTTTTTTGCAGTACCGATCCATGCAATGTGACATTAAAATACTCTAAATGTGTGCAATTTTTTTTTCCATTTAAAATAATGCAATTTTTTTCTTCTTAAAAATAAGATATTTGTAAGTATTACGTGAAAACTTGTAAAAGAATTTAATACACTTAGAAATTAGAATATTTTTTTTCTAGAAACGCATCACTTGATAATTTTTCTAGAAAATCGATACATTTATTATTGTGCCACATTATAAATACGATATCGTTTGTTTACAATTCACCTTCTGAAAATGAGTAATTGTTTTCGTAAGTATGATAAGACGCAAATTTATTTTCGAATTATGTTTTTTAATGAATGGCGTGCGATAATTCTACCCATATTAAAAAAAATTGTCTATTTTTAGGCGCTTAAAAATGTTCCGTAGAATAAATGACATTTTAAAATATAAATCTGCCATCACGCCACATTGCCGCACGAGTAGGCAGAGTTAATAGAACCCCACAGCAATTTGCGCTTGGAAAATCTTTGTCTCTTCCACATTCATGCGTCTCCTCATACATACCCGCCGATTATTCTGACATCTAGCTTGACCGCTTTCAAACATTTACATACCTGTTATGACAAGTTTTCCTCGGCCTTTCTCTGATCCTTTTTCCAACGACAATCGCCTCAATAATTCGGTTTATTGTTCCTTCCTCACCCATTCTTTCCACATTTTCTACTTTTTTTTTGGAATCTGAGCCCGCCATCCACCCGCAGCAGTTATAGAGTCCTGAGGGACTCTCTGTCAGCTGCACATAGAGGAAAATCTTCAAAATAATTCTGAAGAAATAAGTATTGCTCTATTCCATTAATGAGGGGGGAGGAGGATGTACGGACAGAGGCCGACACTTTATCCCCACCCCTCGGGATCCCCTCATTACCTCTTTTACTTTTAATAAAATAAAAACAATAAGAAAACAACAACAACAAAAAAAACAATGTTCCACATTTTCTACTAAAGCAAGTTACTAGATAGTCTAAGTGAGTGACTGCTTTCTAGGAAAGACTATGCCGAATATGAATATATCTATATTTACGATCGCGGGATGTTTTTGTCAGCAGTATGTCACCAACATACCCACATTTCTTACGATAAGTAGAAATAATTTAGTTTAAATAATAAAATGACAACTATGTAAATTTTTTCACATGAATTTTATTTGACCAGCAACCGGGTCTCGTCGTAACCGACTGGTGATGTCGACGATGTCCAGTCTGACGATGTCGGTTATGACAAAACCCGGTTGCTGGTCAAATAAAATTCATGTGGAAAAAAGAATTTCCTTTAATTAACGCTTCTTCTGAGGAGAAAAAAATGGCGGTTGGAAGCACATCATAGCCCATCCGAATTCCATCCTCCATAATATGATGCAGTGCCCTATGCACCATTCGTTAAGGATTTGAAGAATCAAAGGAATATTATATTTTAGGGCATTCCGAACGTAAAAGAATTCCACTTTATCAAGTTTAACCTTTATTTAACCTTGATTTAACCTTGATTTAACCTAGTTTTAACCTAGTTTTAACCCTTGATTGTTGTTTGTTAATATTTTTACCCGTTTCTTTATTAAAAATGATGATTAATTATCTTGGAAGGGAATCTTCTCGTTGAAAGGGACAAGGTAGAAAGTGAATTAATTGAAGTCCAGGTGTAATTATTTTATTGTAAAACCTTTATACTGTAAACTGTTATTGTATCTATTGTATGTAATGTATATAATAATAATAATAAAACCCTTATCCGCACCCCAATGGTGCATAGGGAACTGCGTCATATAAACGCAGATTTATCTTGATCGTTTACACATGAAGGAAGGTGATCAGCCCTCCGCTTCAGGTACCAGTCCAGGGTAATATTGAATAAATATTACAGCGAAAAAATCACTTATATTTATTTGACCCCCCCTGGGAATCAAACCCGGGACCTCCAGAACGGTAGCCGAGCGTGCTGACCATTACACTACGGAGGCGGACAAAATGTATATGATCTAATAATTAAAAAAAATCATAATCATAAAATAAATAAAATTGTATTAACATGTATTTCGGCTCAACACAGGCCATGCCTAAAGAGCCATAATACATATAGTAAAAATAAAATGTTTGTATCTATGAAATAAATCAAATAAAAATTAATTGAATTTTTGTAGTACGTGGCGCCACTGGGTGTAGTTGATCATGTGCGTATGTTGGCACGTGAGGCGGCACTACATTCGCATGATACGATTCACCTTCCAGAAGTTTCTGGGGCAGTTTGACCGACATCTCCCCTAAATATCATTGGGGCAAAGCTCCCGCGATAAGTCGCCGCGACTTTGCGACTTAGAATACTGAAAATAACCAAATGCCAATGAACGATTATCAAATTGAACATATTTTTCTAGTTGTTAGACCATATAAATAACAAGTGACGGTTGCATAAATACTAGTAAACTTTTTATATCGACAATATTATGCACTTAAAACCTTGAAAATGAAATAATGTCATACAAGTATTTAATACGAAAGAAATAATATTACATATTTTAAAATTAAATACGATTATTTTAATTTGAGTTACATATTTCTTTTACATGCTGGGAACAGAGTGAATGGTGCACTAAAATCAGTTTTAGCAAATAAAAATCTATCGGCGGAAGCTAAACTGGCAGTACACAATGGAGTTCTGGTTCCAACCCTTATGTATGGAAGCGAAGCATGGAGTTGGCAAAAGAAGGATGAAAGCAGACTGAATGCAGTCGAAATGCGATCCCTCAGACGAATGTGTGGCAAAACGATGTTTGATAGATGTTCGAATGATGAAATAAGGAAAGAATGTAAGGCTGAGATAAACATTATCGATAAAATTAAGAAAGGTGTGTTGAGATGGTTTGGACATGTGGAGCGTATGAGTGAAGAAAGAACGGTTAAACAAATTTATGGAGCGAATGTAGTTGGAAAAAGAAGCAGAGGACGACCGAGGAAAACTTGGCACAATCAGGTATGTCAAATACTTGAAAGCGGCCGGGTCAGGAGTCGTAATAATCGTCGGGTATGTATGAGGAGATGCGTGAATGTAGAAGAGGCAAAGAATGTTTGCAAAGACAGAGTGGTGTGGCGTTCGATTCTCTCTGCCTACCCCTGCGGGGAAGCGGCGTGATGGTTAGTTAGTTAGTTATTTCTTTTAAATCAGGTCTCTAAGGCGTATATGTGCGCATTTACAAAATATTGAAAATGCACACAAATACGCACACGCACACGCGATGGAAATAATACTTTTTTTGACATCTCAACAAAGATGAAGAAGAATATGGAAGTCTGGGGATTTACGGGAATTATAACCGTCAAAGGCTGGTTTAAGTTATCACTTTACACACGTGTAACATTCACCATTCTACTCATGATTGTCTACCACACAACTCAAAACACGTTTTTGTTGATGAACAAACTTCCAATTATGTTGATTAATTTTCAAACAAACTTTTTTAATTTACTAGAATTCCTTTGGAGATGATGAGAATATGATGAGATGAGGGAAGCTTTTTATTAAGCAGAAATTCTTCCATTTGTATGTGAGGTCCGAATCCTGGATTATATTCACATACTCGAGAAATGCTAGAAAATACCCTTTTCATTTTTATTTTTAGCTTATAATTTGACCCGTTAATTTATATACTCGTTCACAAATTTGGATTATTTCCAATTAAGAGTTATTTAAAATAAAGACATCTCAACATAGATGAAGAAGAAGATGGAAGTCTAGGATTTGACGGGGCTCACGACCGAGAGAAGCTTTTATTAAGCAGTAACTCTTTCATCCCAGACTTCCATATTCTTCTTCATCTTTGTTGAGATATAATAAAATATAAGCCAAATTTGTGAACAAGTATTCGTACACACTCAAAATGTTTACTATTTTTCGTTCTTGACGAATCGTTAAGTTCGATTTGGTGCCCTATGTACCACTTGGGTTGGATAATAATTCCCTCCTTCAAACCCTCATCCGCACCCGATGGCGCATAGGGTACTGCATCATATAAACGCAGTGTTATTTTGATCGTGAAGGACAGGTACTAGTTCAGGATAATATTGAATAAATATTAGAGTGCAAAAATCACTTATATCTATTCGACCCCCCCTCTGGGAATCGAACCCGGGACCTATGGTACGGTAGCCGAGCGTGCTGACCATGGCAGATAAAAAAAATAGAAATGACAGTAACCATGAACGCACAATATAATTTAAGAAATATTTCTTTCATTTAAAAAAATTGTATACATAATTTTATTATTTTTTCATAATTATAATTTTCTTGTATAAGGAAAAATAATATTACTACTGTGATAACACAATATTTCGAGTGTGTGTAAATATTAATTTTACATAAATTCTAGATTGTTATTCATAAGTGTTGCAAAATCGTGTGTTCAGGCGTTATCTTGTACGTGAATTTATATTTTAAATGAAAATAGCAAATGATTTGGCTGAAAATCTCACAAGTGTTAATGAAGGTTTCTGGTAACTTACTAACTTCAGTCATAGATGTCGCCCATGATGTTAATTTGCAAAGATGTGTTTGGTCTTGTCACTTGCAAAGTATATCAAAAGTGATCTATATACTCTGCAAGCGTCCAGACTATGGAATATTACAAAAATGCACCTTTTCTAATAACTTTTAAGAAAGTCTGAGAAATTACTAATTTTCATTAGAATCCTAACTGTCTGTCAAACCTCATCCCTTAATTTTTTCCTCTACCTCCTTCCCCAAACTCCTTTTTCCCTTTTGCCCTCTTTATTATCATCTTTTGTAATCTCATGTTTTTTTTAATGTTATTTTGTAATTTATCTATATTTTAGTGTTGAAGTACGATCTACCCTCTGATTGCAAACAGCTATATATGGTATCAAACGTTTTGATCAATATCACTAGTCTATTTTTGGTTGGTTGGAAAATATTGCTTTTTAGCAATAAACCCGCCAATGTACGTATTTATTTTCTGTAAGTTTAAATAAATGAATATAATACAATAATAATTTTATTTGTCCTTTATATTTCCTTTTCATTCGATTTACACACTGGCGCATTCACGGCAATTTATGACATTTGCATACTGAAGTCCTTCTATTGAATTTAAATATTGTTTTTTCGTTTTATCCGTTATTTTATCGAGTTCTTTGACTTTTATCCCTCAAAGATTATCTCGGCGAATCTGGTACTAGTTGCTATGCAGTGAAATGCAGTTTTTCAATTGTAGTCCAAAATAATTCAGTATTTTTTTTGCCAAAGCACTTGCAATTGTGTAATACATTCCACAAACAACTAGTACTTCTTATTTTTCTCTTTCTTCTTCTTCCTTCTTATAGATCCTCAGATTCTTCTGTTCCATTATCCGTCTCTTGTGATGTGGACTTCCGGAGGTCTTTCAGGTAGTCTGATTTCTCTTGAAGAGCAATTCGTGCCGGTTTATTTTCAAAGAAAGACATCTATAGGAAGACCAAAGAATTCTAAACTACTGTAGCCAAGCATGTCTTTAGTATCTTCACATAATTTGAAGATATTAAGGGTATGCTTGGCTACAATAGTTTAGAGACTAGAAGGAATATGTATTTGATTACGCATTTGTGTGATCGATAATCCTGAAATTATTCGGAGCATTGGTCTGTATGTTCTCGATAGTTACCCAAGACAGCCTCGGCATAGATTGTTTCATATTCCTATATACAGGACCAACCTGCCAATGGTTGTGCCTGGAGGAAGAGCTACCGCTATGTTGAACATTATCACATTGGATATTGATCTGTTCCATGTGTCCGAAGGAGTTCTTCTTCTACAGGAGGGATTCTTCTACACCTTTAAGTCTTCTTGCTTACTTTTAATATATACCTACGCCTTGAATTTTGTTTGTTATGTAGAAATGTATATTTTTTTGTTAAATAAAATTAAAAAGTTGAATAAATTTAATTGAATGAAATGTTTACGTTTATATATATGTGTGTGTGTGTGTGTGTGTGTGTGTGTGTGTGTGTGTGTGTGTGTGTGTGTGTGTATGTGTGTGTGTGTGTGTGTGCGTGTGTGCGTGTGTGCGCATGTGTGTGTGTGTGTGCGTGTGTGTGTGTATGTTTGTATGATTTTCCATGAGATCGTTGAGAAGAACGCATTCAACAAAGACCAAATGTCATATCAAAAAGTTAAAACAGCATATTCATATTTTATTATTTTACTATGATTAATCCGGATAATCGAAAGTTCAGATAACAGAGGTTGAACTTTATTGAAGCATCTACGTTGAAGCACGCTATTTTTTATATTAAATAATGAAATGTAAGAAACTCGAATGGAAAAACCGCGATAAGGATTTGTTCAACCCAGTAGACGTCCTTAGGACCAATAAAAATACAATATTCGAGTCATTGACCACCGGTCGCAGTTAAGGGTCGCTCAACTACGAGTCGGTCTTGTCACCTGGTCGAGACATCACGAGAACAACAGCTGATTATATCCACAGCTTTGTCCTATTTCAGGAATCCTTATAAACGACGATCTTTAATAAAAAACACAAGATTTTTGTCTCAAAGAATGCATATGTAAATGAGGTCATTGGTAACGAATATGGCAATGTACGCATAACAATAATTTTGAATCATTTTTAAATTAGCTATAAAAAGCTCCATTTTTAGGAGATGCTAAATCAAGGGAGCTTTTACTTTGAATGTGTCCAAATATTTGTTTTAAAATCAGGGTTTATTCACATGGGAGTTACTTATATTGATATCTCAACGTAGATTAAGAAACTTTTTATAAAAAGCTTATTTTCATCTCTCAAACAGATGTCTCTAGCGAAATTCAAGTGATTCATGAACAATGTTTCGAAATTGGATTATATATTGAACTTCCAAGAATTTGAGTAGAATGGTTGTCAATCATGAGTAGAATTGGTGAATGTTTCACGTGTGTAAAGTGATCACTTAAACCAGCCTATGACGGTCGTAAGCCCCGTAAATACCCAGACTTCAACAACCTTCTTCAGCTATCTTGAGATTTAAAAAAAATAATAGATGAAGAATATGAAAGTCTGGGTTTATGACAAGTCATAGAACGGTTTAAGTGATACGTTATACACTTGTTACATTCACCATCCTTCCCATGATTGATAGAGTTTCTGGGTTCGAACCCATCGTTTTTAAAGTTTAAAAATATAATACAATGTATTAAAAATAAATATAAAACCATTTATTCTACTTTTTATTGTGCAACAGGTCTTTTTAGGTAAAACCTGAATGTTTTTTCTCCATTTAAAAAAAATATTTAGTTTATTTAAAAAAATTATAAAACAACACATTTTCTTCAAAATGCAAAAACAACACTTTCTGCCCTGTAGCGGGTAAATATAAGGTTAAAAATATACTGCTTTTGCTGGTATATAGTACATTTTCTGGGCATTTCAAAAACATGCACAACTGAAAATTTACGGTTTTTGATATATGACGTTGTTGAAAGGAGTGAGCGATATCTACAAACAAATACAGTAGACGCTCTCATGACCGGCGCCGCTTTAACTGTCAGGCCGCTTTAACCGGCCTCCTCTAGGAATGCCCTACACCCAAAATACACGCAGATAAGCAGCAATTTGAAAGTCTAGCGTGATTAGTTTAAAAAAAATTGGTGTGTGGCTTTTTCCTGTACATATTTTTTTATAGTTGGTGAAATGTTAATTTTTGATATATGAGTTCCTAATACAGAAAAATGTTCTGTTTTCTTAGTGTGTTGAAGAAAATGTGTTTTTTTTTCTTGCTTGCGAAAGTGTTTTTTTTCTAACTTTCTCCTTAACCGGCTTATTTGTTATCCGGCCCTGGGTCGGATTTTGATCTTGATTCGCACATTCATATAATGGCCTTCCCAATCTCTAAAAAAGTATATGTGAATGTACGTCGACAAATTGATTATACTGGATGATTTGCAAATAATTTATAAATATCGAGTGTTAATGAGATTCATTTTTGCAGTCAATGTAGGTACATGTAGGTATGTACTGTTTTGATTTTATTATATCGAGGTCAAAAGGTCTAACCCCTACATAGTCTAGACCAGCAGTTCTATAAGTGTGTTCCGCAGACCCCTGGGGCTCCGCAAGTCCTCTGGGGGGCTCCGCATTAAATGGAAAAAAATTCATAAATTTACAGAAGTATCAAAAATAATAATAATTTAGATAATTTGTAAAGCGCCATTTTCGTAAAATACTACCTCAAGGGCGCTTGTAAAGATATGGATTATAATAATAATAATAGGATGATGATGATAATGATATACAAAAAATAATTGGATTAAAACGTCGTCAATCGGTCTCGAGTCTGGAGCGGGGAAAAACAGTGTTATTTTGTATACCGATGTAGAAGTCTGTGGTGTATAATGTATTTATTTTTGTATGATTTTTATTAAATGATCATAATTCAATTACGAACAGAAAATTACATATCGCGTATTTTAAGGCTCCATCAAATATTTAGTGTTTCGAAAACTTTCCGTCGCCAAAACAGTTTAAAAAACGCTGACAGTTTAAAAAATATGGGAAGTTCAATTAAAGATATATAGATTCTAGTACGGCAATTATTTTATTCCAAAATTTACATTTTTTATAATATTTTTTTTAATTCTAATATATATATATAAATATATATATATATATATATATATATATATATATATATATATATATATATATATATATATATATATATATATATATATAAATATATATATATATATATATATTTATATATATAAATATATATATATATATATATATATATATATATATATATATATATATATATATATATATATATATATATATATATATATATATATTTATATATATATATATATATATATATATATACATATATATATATATATATATAAATATATTTATATATATATATATATATATATATATATATATATATATATATATATATATATATATATATATATATATATATATATATATGTATATATATATATATATATATATATATATATGTATATATATGTATGTATATACATATATATTTTAATGGATTTCCACATTGCACACTAAATTTTATTGAAATAACTGTCAATTAAGAAACTACACGTCCTGTTCGAGATTCGCGTCGCGATTATGTCCTTTCCCACTCCGTGTCCACGTCCTTTAAAGTACCAGTCAAGCCCTGCAAAGTTCCATTGACCCACGGCCCGTAGACTGCGGTAATGATAGTTCACTGGAGTCAACGTCTGGCTATGCGGCGTGGTAGCCAAGTGCGGCAGGTTGCCCGGACCATATAACATGTAATGCACTATCACCGTATGCAATGTACGGCCTTCGTGGTGACTCATCATGAATGGACAATACTCTGGACTCTAGAACCTTCGAGCGGGATCGAAAGTCCTCAAACTGTGCTTCAATGGACATCTAAAAACAGTATGTAACTTGGGGATCCAAAATAAATGATCTGGAAAAATGCTTAAGTGAAATATATAAATGTAGTGCTTTGTCACATTTTCTTATTTTGTTTTTCCCTTATATTTTTTATATTTTCTCATTTGTTATATTTTCTCTTTTTTTACATTTTCTCAATTGTTATATTTTCTCATTTTTTATATTTTCTCATTTGTTGTATTTTATCATTTTTTTATATTTTCTCATTTGTTATATTTTCTCATTCTTTGTATTTTCTCATTTGTTATTTTTTATCATTTTTTATATTTTCTCATTTGTTATATTTTTTCATTTTTTTATTTTTTCTCATTTGTTATATTTTCTCATTTTTTATATTTTCTCATTTGTTATATTTTATCATTTTTTATATTTTCTCATTTGTTTATTTGAAATATGCTTCTTACCTTATGTTTTTTTCTGATTTATTTCTTTTGAATATGCTTCTTTTGCCTATTTATTATACCTGTTTCTTGTTTTTATATTTTGCCATGTATTAGTTTTGTTTTTGTTTTTTTTTTAATCTTTTTTGTAACTTTATTATTTATGTTCCAGTCTTGTTAACCATAATCCCATATCCCAAAATGAGAAATAGAAATTACTCATCGGGAATATTACATATATAAATATAACTTATGTATGTAATATGTTTTGAAAAATAAACATAAAAATATATTTATATAATACATATATTTTTGACGATCTATTCCTTTACCCTTCCAGGAGTACAATAATTGATTTCTGACTTTCTTTTTACATGAAAAAAAATCAACGAATTATGAAAATAAAATAAAATAAAACTTACCATCTCTAGGTTTCCTTTTATGACAAAATTACAAACAAATATCGCTCACTCCTTTATACAACATCATAAATAAATAAAAACTTGGTTTTTCAGGAGATCGTTTTTAACGTTTAAAAATATAATAAAATGTTTTAAAAATAAATATTAAGTCATTTATTAAACTTTTTACTGTGCAACTGATCTTTTAAGGTAAAACATGAATGTTTTTTCTCCATTTGAAAAATATAAGTATATATTTAAAAAAAATAATAAAACAATACTAGAAAGACAGTGACAGGGACATTGCTATCAATTGTCAATTCACAGTAAAATCGTGATACATTTTTAAAAATATTTTCGATAATTAATGTAACTTAGTTCATTTAAAAAAAAAGCTTTGCAAGACCCCCGTCTGTCAGGACACCTACATGTTTTTGTGTCAAACAAGACAGATTTCAATAATTGAAAGTTTGGGAATTTGTCATAAAGGGAGAGAGTGGTGAGTAGGGTGACGGAGGGGGAGGAAGGAGCTGAAGGGGAGAGGCCCAAGGCCGTCTCTCCGGTGAACTCTCCTACCCCGGATCTTGATATTTTACTCAGGAAATGCCTCACAGTTCAGAGCACCTAGTAACTACGAGTCTACCTAGATACTATTCTAATTATGAGTACCTACCTGGCAGCACTCAACTCTTACCCAGTGAAATTAATTAAGGGTTACGGAAATCGCTTTTAACGGCGAATCCGTTCTATTTTCTAGCTTTAGTCATCTCTAACTATCAACTATGAAAAATGTCGGTTTCTGCGTCATCTATAATTAAGATGCCTTTTAAAAATTTCATGTGATATTTTCATACCGGTATAAACATGTATATATATATATATATATATATATATATATATATATATATATATATATATATATATATATATATATATATATATATATATATATATATATATATATATATATATATATATATAGAATAAATGGTGCTTTGAACAGAGTGATTGGGAATAAGAATATGTCCATGGAAGCCAAGCTAGCGGTTCACAACGGCGTGCTAGTACCGACACTAATGTATGGAAGCGAAATCTCCATATGTATCGTTGACTAATTATGATATACGATAAATATATATTTTTTAAAACTTGAAACGTGAAACCTCGAAAAGATCGTCAGAAATGAAGACTCTAGAGCATATCTGGCACAAGTCTACGAAATAGAATATGGAATACCAGGATAAGATAAATCTGCAAGATCGAAGGTGTTGTAAGGTGGGGAAGGCAACGAAAAAGTCAATGGTATGCGCATGTGAGGATAATGGTACCATCCAGACTCCCTTACATTGCACTGAACGGCCAACTCCAGGGAAGTTGACTCGATGGAATTCGGAGTATGCGCCTCCAATACCACATATCGAAAGATTCAAATTGTCTCCTATCTGCTGCTTTTATGGTCCAAGTTTCAGCAGCATAGAGAAAAATGGAGTGGACCAAACTCCAGACAAGCTTTTATCTTGGTATTATTACTTACACCTCGGTCTATCCAGATTTTGTCTATCTTAGACATAAGAGCTTCAAAAAGCTCGTTTTTGAAATGTATATGTATTTTATTTTTCCCTTTTTACGGTCTGCCATCTTTTGCGGCCGGTGGTCGGGTCAGTGGCCGTAAGGAGACCAGGCGGGGGCAGAGCCGTTGCCCTGGGGGGCACCTACTTGTAATAATATATATTATAATAAAAAGGGCACCGATCCGCGCTCGTAATATAGAGCGGACTTCACGGGCCCATGGAACACGTTGACCCTGATACCATTACACTGGAAATATGTGTATATATATATATATATATATATATATATATATATATATATATATATATATATATATATATATATATATATATATATATATATATATATATATATATATATTGTCCGCCTCCGTAGTGTAATGGTCAGCACGCTCGGCTACCGTTCTGGAGGTCCCGGGTGATATTTTCACAGTAGTATTTATTCAATATTACCATGGACTGGTACCTGAAGCGGAGGGCTTTCCTTCATGTGTAAACGATCAAATAATACGATCGTTAATATGACACAGTGCCCTATGCACCATTGGGGTGCGGATAAGGGTTTTGATATAAATATATATATATATATATATATATATATATATATATATATATATATATATATATATATATATATATATATATATATATATATATATATATATATATATATATACATATATATATATATATATATATATATATATATATATATATCATCATCATTGAAAATGATTGCAAGATGGAATAATGAACAGAATGGTGAACGTTATACAAGAGTATGAAGTGATCACTTTAGTCAGCCATAAGCCAGGCTGTAAGCTCTGGGATACTCAGACTTTTATCTTCATTTGCATAAAAATAATAGATCTCGATTTGAGACACCTTATATCGATATATCACCACTAGGGTTAATAATCCTGATATTTTAAATTTAAAATATACATTATTTTAAGAAACCTATACTTGTGTTGATTTTTATAAAGATGATTAACTTATTAGTCTTATCGCTTACTTATAGATATTTCTATAAGCGATTTAATTTTATTTATTTTTTATTTTATTTCATTTTACTAGCCTCCGTAGTGTAACGGTCAGCACACTCGGCTACCGTTCTGAAGGTTCCGGGTTCGATTTCCAAGGGGGGTAAAATATATAAGTGATTCTTTCACTATAACATTTATTCAATATGGACTATTACCTGAAGCGGAGGGCTAATCACCTTTCCTTCATGTGTAAACGATCTAGATAACACTGCGTTTATATGACGCAGTGCCCTATGCACCATTGGGTGCGGATAAGGGTTTTATTATTTTTTTCTTTCTCGCAAACAATATTTATGTATCTTATAATTAAAATGTAACTTTGTTTTAATATCACTATAAATATTTTATTATAACTTGATTATAATGTCTATCGGCTTCGAAGCTAACCGCTTCTTTATCAAGAGATGCGTTATAAGATACATTTTAAGTATAAAATGGAGAATCACAAAGTATCTGTTCACGAACAGACATATCGCTCACTCCTTTCAACAACGTCAAAAATAAAAAAACTTGATTTTTCAGGAGATCGTTTTTAAAGTTTAAGAATATAATAAAATGTATTTAAATAAATATCAAGCAACTTATTGAACGTTTTACTGTTCAACAGATCTTTTAAGGTAAAACCTGTAGGTTTTTTCTCCATTTGAAAAATATTTAGTACATTTAACAAAATAATATGACAATTCCTTTTCTTCAAAATGCAAAAACAACACTTTCTGCCCTGTAGCGGGTAAATATTAAGTTTAAAATATGCCACATTTGCTGGGATATAGTACATTTTCTGGGCATTTTGAAAACATACACAACTGAAAATTGACGATTTTTGATATATGACGTTGTTGAAAGGAGTGAGCGATATAGGAATGCACACAGGTTTCTGTTCTACCCAGTCGTGTATTGGGGACAATTTTTTCTTTTTTGTGCATTCAGACTCCGAAAATAGACCATCTCTCTACCTGCAAAATGCGTTTATCTTTGGAAACCAATCACATTCTAGCGAGAACAAAAAAAAATACAATTTATCTTTCTAGAATGGACGACTATTGAGTTTGATATTACAAATACAAAAATATGTTTTAAAACAACATTTTGAGTGTGTCCAAATACTTGTTCACAAAATCTGGATTATCTCCAATTACAGGAGTTATTTTCATATTATTTTTTGACATCTCATCAAAGATGAAGATTTCTCATGTGTGTGATTATAATCCGGGATTCGGATCTCACATACTAATATAAGAGTTTCTGCTTAGTAAAAAGCTTCTTTACATCTCACCAATAGATGTCTCTAGTGAAGTTTTAGTGATTCATGAACAAGGTTTCTAAATTGGTTCATATATATAGAACTTCCAAGAATTTGAGTAGTGTGGTTGTCAATAATGGGTAGAATTGGTGAATGTTACACGTGTGTAAAGTGATCACTTAAACCAGCCTATGACGGTCGTAAGCCCCGTAAATGCCCAGACTTCCATATTCTTCTTCATCTTTGATGAGATGTCAAAAAATAATATGTTTTAATACTATTAATAAAAAAATAAAAAAACATAAAATTGTAATTGAGCACATTGGGTGAGGCGTACGCGTCAGGCGCGTACATCAAGCTTTACACCCGGTGTGAAATACGCGCTGAGCGCGCAGGGCTACAAAATGATAACAATGAGTAAAATGCTAAATTTATTCTCAATACTATTAATACTTAAGGCATTTACTTTTTGGTTATTCATTTTTACTTTTTTTTTACAAAAATGTTAATAATATTAGTATATACTACTCACTGAGATTTTTATGTCTACCGGTTTCGAGACGTACCCGTCTCTTCGTCAGGACAATCACTACCACAGCATGCAAACAATACCACCCTTCACCACCATAGCACCATTTACATACTTAAAACTACACAAAATGTTTAATACTTGAAATTTTTGGTCGACCCGAAGACCAACATGCACTAAATGTTTCAGCACAAACATGAGTTACGAGTCGAGATTAAACATGCAGAATTTAAATGCGTTATTAAATATTACACTACACCGTTATAGTCTTGACGCAATATTTGATGTCAGTGTGTTATGAATAAAAAACTACAAAAATATATCTAACTGACCACACGACGCTTCCCCGCAGGGGTAGGCAGAGATAATAGAACGCCACACCAATCTGTCACTGCACACAATCTTCAGCTTTTCCAAATTCATGCATATACTCATACATCTTCTTCTTCTTCAAACCCTTATCCACACCCGACACTGCATAAGGCACTGCATCGTATAAACGCAGTGTTATCTTTATCGTTAACACATGAAGGAAAGGTTATCAGCCCTCCGCTTCAGGCACCAGTCCAGGGTAATATTGAATATATATTAGAATGAAAAATAACTCATACATACCTGCCGAATATTCCGACACCTGATATCACTACTTTCAAGTATTTGGAATACTATTTCAATAATTATTTTCCTATTTCAATAATTATTTTTACTACTACTATTTCAATAATACTATTTCAATAATTATTTTTTTAATTATAATTATTTTTAAATAATTATTTTCCGACACCTGATATCACTACTTTCAAGTAATTGATCATGCCAAACGTTCTTAATTTTATCAGTTATGCTTATCTCTCCATTGTATTCTTCCCTCATATCAACATTTATCTTACACCGTTTTGCCGCACATCTTCGTAGCTAATAAGGGCCGACCAACCCTTGTTGTTTTTGCCCTTATAAAAGGGTCGTTTTCCGCGAATCTCTAAATTCCTATTGTGACGTTTTTACTTGTATCTATTATTTACCTGTTAAGTTAGCTATCGTCTGCAGGGTGGTAAATTTGGAAAAAAATGTTTTAAAAATTAAAAATGTGTTCAAAATTATTTATATTAATTATATGTGCGGTTGTCGATATACTGACGTTGACGCTAGTGTATTTTGTTAGTCGAGCTGGTAGTTTGTGTCACAGCGTTTGCATTTCTAAAGTTCCGATTCATCAAAAATATCATTAAAAAAAAATGTTTAATAAAAAATATAATGTCAGAAATGAAGACTGTTTGGAGCATATCTAGCAAGAGTCTATGAGAATAATGAACATCAGGATGAGAAAAATAAAATGTCGTTAGGTGGGGAAGAAGACAATGGTATGCGCATGTGAGGAAAATGGAAGTAGTAGAAGTAATGTAAACTATTAATAAAAATATTCAAACCCGTAAATGGATGCATCTGTAGCTTCCCAAACTAGTCGTTATAATATAATACTCAATGGTAAAAGAAGTGTTTTTATTTATAATTTAATCTAGTCTTATCATAAATTTAATTGTCGAAATAATAAATAACATTATAAAATTAAACAACTTTGTTTTAACCACTTTTTTATTTTATTTTAAGTACACTTTAACCTACCAGTTTCGACAAAAAGGTTGTCATCATCAGGGTTTATTAAATTCTAAAACATTAAAATATTCATAATTAATTACATTCCCTTACCAAAAACTAATTCCTAAATTTAGGATTTCCTTTTTTGGTAATGGAATGTAATTAATTATGAATATTTTAATGTTTTAGAATTTAATAAACCCTGATGATGACAAGGTTCTTGTTGAAATCGGTAAGTTAAAGAGTACCAATAGTAAAAATGTGGTTAAAACAAAGTTGTTGAATTTTATAAAGTTCATAAAATGTGCCACAAAGTATCTGCGAAAAACATTCAAGAAATAAATAAGATTTTTATTTTTTCGGTTCGGTTCACTAAATGTTTTGTCTGAGTAGTTTGACATGTTCTCCACCAATGCCAGAAAAAAATACCAAAATCGGTCAATATTTCAGTAAAATACTCTTGATTTTGTATAAAAAGGACCTTTTCTCTAAAAAAAGTCTGAACGAAAATTACATAAAAGAAAAAAATCGGCAATAAAACGGTTTAAATTATAAACAATTTTGGACACCCCCTGTATAGTAAAATCCCAACAGGAGCCCCCGATATGGTCCTGCTTGGAATAAAAGTTTGTGAATAATTACAATATTTATAAATAAATGTCGCCGGTCAAATCACGTATTCATGCTCAATATGGATTAGAAACAGAGACTCCCAGAACTGCTTAACATATTTCTGCTTAATGCGAAGGGCTGGACTTGGAATTATATTACGCTCAAAATAATAAATGTTTTTATTTAATCTTAAAAAAAAGCGATAAAAATTTCTAAAAATTCATCGTTTTGTCTATATATTATATTATATTTAAGATTCCAAAATATTTTGAATGAATACAAATTGTTGTTGCTTGAAGATATATTGATAATATTTATATTATTAATAATATTTAGATGGTCGACGAGGTGTGGGCAGAAGACAGATCACCTGGCTCCAGAATATACAAGATAAGACGGAGATCAGATATATGGTATATATATACTCTGGTATATATTGAGATAGGGTTTGATAGATAGATACATTGAGTGTTTTAGGTAATTAACAACTACATCACTCAAATTTCGGAAAAATGCATATTCATACATTCATATAAAATACCACCTCAAGGGTGCAAGTTACATATTGACAAAGTACATTTTTTTAAATATAATTTATAGGCAACATTTATTTATTTACTTGATTTTTAGTTCAACCGTAAATTTATTTATAATATGACAATATACCGACAATATTACTAAATATAGTTACATTTAAAATGTACTTATCAACAATTAATGTACTTTTTTAAATCACATATTCTGAATTACGAGGGTAGCTCTCTTGAAATTATATTTAAAAAAAAAAAACAAATATTTAATGTAAAATAAACAGTAATTAATTGAAGATTTCTAATGATGATGTTATTGAGAGAGGAGTTTTGAAAGTCTAAGTATTTACTGGGCTTACGACATCTCATTATACACTGTTAGTTTATAATTCTACAAAAAAAAAATATAATTTAAAAATAATATAATTTTAAAAATAAACTAATAACTTTTTTATAAGTTGTATATGCGTTTCTAGTGACAACACCATTCATTTTTTGGTGAGAACTTCATAGAGAACGAAAGTTATAAGTTAAAAATAAAAACATTTTTTAAGTATGTGGGGTTATTTTTAAACTTATTTCCTGTGGCGGAAAATATAATGCAAAAATTAACAAATGTAAGAGTCTTCTGGGTAATATCTGAGAACAACTTGTTGATGCGGATGGCCAACTGTAGATAGCGTCCCATTATCTCACAATATAAATCGGTCAATCAGCCTTTTCAAGTAATTCATCCAATCGCTTCACGTGCTCAAACCGTTTCTTTTATTTAAAAATTATATTTAAAAATAAAAACTTTTAATTCTAATCCGCTCCTTGTTTCAAATCGCCAGAATAAGATTAATCACGTATTCTGAAATAACATCCTGTAATATTTTATCTATGTTAAGTCGAAAATCACAATATCTCTGACATCGAAAGTTGTGTGGATCATTCCTTGTTCTGCCTTCTTGAAGACTACATCGTACCTGTTGAATTGCTGTAAGTTGATTTTTTTTATTAATTTATTTACGTTTTACTACAAATGGTTCTTAAAAATCATTCTGTATTTTTGACAGTTGCGAAAAAATATTTTTTGTTCGGATTTTCGACCAACTTTTCTTATTTTTCGTACTACTATTCACTCTTAGATATAGGCTTCTTCCGAACCCTTCATTTTTTTCCAATCTGTTACTGCTTGCAGCCAGTTTTTACCCCCCCACAGCGTCTGCCGTCGGACCATCTTTTATGAGGTCTTCCGGCGCCTCTTTTATTCTCCCAAGGTCTCCATCTCAACATTTAAAGGGTCCATCTTGTGGGGTCACATCTCGCAACATGTCCTACCTATTGCGACTTTAGTTTTCATACGCAATCCATGATATACGCTTCAATCGATTTAACGATAAATATTGTAAGAATAGATGAAATTATTGATATGAAAAAATACACATGAAGTTGATAGCGAAACAATTTGATTATAGTCAGGGGTGGGCTGCCAATTTTTTAACAAGGGGCTCGGAGGGTGGAGGGAGAAGGGGGTAGGGGTGAGGGGAAGGTGTATTGTTTTGTTTTAACTAACCAATTAGATAATAATTAAAGATAATAAAAAAACTTATATGCACAAACGACAAAAAATAGATACGACATTTTTCAAAGTAGAAAATTCTTTAATTAAAAAAATCAAATACATATTAGTTGTAAATGTAGTTACTAATGTTCTATTACCAAATACTGATCGCTCTTAATTTAACAAGGGGCTCGCCGGCCCAAGTCAAATTTAAAGAGGCTCGCGGGAGCCCCTGCGGCCCACTGCTGGTTATAGTGACCATTTAAGTGCGGCCATCTTGTGTGGTAAAATGGCGGGAAACGATAGCATTTTATATGTTTAAACATTTGATAATATTTTATGTATTGATTGATTTAATATGGAGGTGTTACTAAAGGATAGTCAATACTCTCTCGGTTACTCTCTTAGAGAAGTATTTGTTACTTTTCATAAGTTTATACGTACTTCATTCCAGCTGAAGATTTTTATATAAAATTTACGAATACATTCGGAGCTAGAAATATGTTTTCCGCAGCCGAATTTGTACACTGATTAGATTTAAAACATCGAATTCAAGAACCGAATTAAGTAACTATTTATTTGAAAGAAGTAGCCCGCCTCCACAGTGTAGGGGTTAGCGCGCTAGCCTACCATGCTGGAGGTCCCGAGTTCGATTCCCAAGAGGGTAAAAATAAATATTAGTGATTTTTCAGTTAATATTTATTTAATATGACCTTGGACTGGTACCTGAAGCAGAAGGCTGATCGCCTTTCCTGCGATAACACTGCTTCTAGACGATGTAGTGCCCTATGCACCATTGGGTGCTGATAAGGGTTAGAAGAAGATTTAATTCGATCGCCCATGTCTAATTTATGCCGAAATAATATTTAATATCCCACAGATTTGTTAAAAATGTCAACAACAAAAACATATGATTGCTATAATATTTGTCAGCAAAGGGAAGATCGTTATTGTATTTTTGTCTCGATTTATTTTTATATTTTTTTTATTGACACGATTGACGACGAAAATCACTAAGTAGAATCTACTTAGTCCAAAAATGCAAAAAAAACGTACTACAAAAAAAAAGTCCCTTACTGTGATTTGAGTTTGGACAGCCGAATTAATACATAAATCAAAATGGAGTTGCAAAATTAAACGCCAAATCAAAAAATAAATATATTTCTTTGCAGATCGTCTATGATGATGTCGTTCGGAATGTACTACTTTTTCCCCATCGTCCTCCTGATAGTGTCCTGGGTGTACTGGCGCCGCAGGACTCTCGCGCCCCCCGGGCCTCTGGGCCTGCCTTTCGTGGGTTCTCTGCTGTCCCTGGACCCCAACTCGGCGCACAAGTCCCTCACCGCCATCGCCAGAAAGTACAAGGGGGGGATATGCGAGCTCTATCTGGGATCTGTGAGGACCGTGCTCCTCACCGACCCCAAGCTGGTCAGAGAAGCCTTCGCGAAGGATGCTTTCACCGGAAGAGCTCCCCTCTACTTGACACACGGAATCATGGAAGGCCAAGGTATTTATGTATTATTCTTCTTCCACGTTCCACGATTTATGATAGATGTTTAATTACTGAAATAAGGAAGGAACGCAAAACTGAGATAAGCATTATCGATAAAATAATAATACATATATCGTAGTCATACAGGAGAAAGTGACCAAATGCATTTCTTACAAAAACGTGATCATTGACTATTTGATATCTTACTGGCTTAATATTGCCCTGAAAAAAATCCCAAAGGATTTTAAACTTGTAAGTATAATATATTGACTTCTTAAAAATGACTAACTGCATTGATGTTTATTTTCTTGCCAAGCAAAAGTGATATAAATGGTCCTCCTGAACATTTTATGTTTTGTTAGTAAGTCACTTTCTCCTGTACGACTACGATATATTGTAGATCAAATAATTGAATAAATATTACGGTTCGATGTCGGGTTCGATGGTGGTATAAGGAAAGAATTTGGGCATTATGGTTTAAAATTTAGAAAGGTATGTTGAGATGGTTTGGACACGTAGAACGAATGAGTGAGGAATGAACGGTAAAACAAATTTATGAGGCGAATGTAATTGCAAAAAAAAAGAGCATAGGAAGACCGAAAAAAACTTGGCAAAATCAGGTATGTCAAATATTTGAAAGCGGTCAGGTTAGGAGTCCTAACAATCGGCGGGTATGTATGAGGAGATGCATGAACGTGGAAGAGGCGAAAAATGTTTGCAAAGACTGAGCGGTGTGGCGTTCTATTCTCTCTGCCTAAGCAGCGTGATGGTTAGTTAGTTAGTAAGCTTTTTTCTTTTTCTACTTCTTGGTATAGGCCTCGTGGTGTTTTTAAAAGGGATTAACCCTGGTCTACTAGCTAACTAGGCAACTAGCTGTAACTCATGTTGCGGCTGTTTGGCTTAACACAGCTCAAAGCATTCTTATAACTGGCCTCTATCATTTACAATCACATATTGTGCTCTATCTCCTTTCTTTACAGAGATATTCATTATCCAAATTCCGCAAAATTGTATTCACTTCATACATGTTTTGCCAAAAAGCATCATTTTAAGTTAAAATTATGTATCTCTATTTTACAATAGTAGTAAATGCAAAACCTATTTCCATGGATTTACTTATATTCACGAATGTAAAATATGTATTTATACAATTTCACATACAAAATGTGAAAGTAAAATAATTTTAAAGTAAATTAAAAAAAAAATATGTAATTACTCTATCTATAAAAACTATATTTTTGACTGTGAATTACTTATCTTAGTACCCTTAATTTTAAACCGGGTCATAGAACACTCCACCTTTTAGAAAATGGGCACAATATAAAAAAAAGATGAAGAAGAGCAGTATCTACGTATTAAAAAATAGTTTAGTGCGTTTAAAAAATGTTTAAATTAATATATTATTTCGAGAAATAAAAATACTTTGTGTTCTGATCCACTCACATTTTTATTAACCAACTAGTTTCGGCAACAACCTGTTGCCCTCTTCAGGGTTTCATTTATTACTAATAAATGAAATATTAGTAATAAATGAAACCCTGAAGAGGGCAACAGGTTGTTGCCGAAACTAGTTGGTTAATAAAAATGTGAGTGGATCAGTATTTTTAAGTATATATAATTAGTAAAGTATTTTTATTTCTCGAAATAATATATCAATATGATCCACAAAGTTAATGCTTTCAATATTCAAAACATGTTTAAATTAAGCTTGCATAAAATGTGTATAAACCTTCCTGACCGCTACACTACGGGGTACAATTTTGTATATTCATTTTAAATTCCTCAGAGGGTAACGCTAAGTATATTGAAGAGAAAAAAAACCTGTAAGATATTAATAGTTATCATTAATTCTGCAACAGAGAATGGAGTGTAAATTAAATGAAAGGGTTGAATTTAATCGATTTCTAGATTAACCTTTTTTTGAAAAATTGGCGATACTTAAGACGTCAAGAGGGGGTGTGATTAATATTTTTCTACGGCAGAATATAATATTTCTTTTAACCAGCATCTTGTGTTTTTTAGGCCAGACACCAAGAAGACGATATTTAGAATCTTATATCGTTTTATTGCGGTTTTGTGTAGATTAATCCTGCTGTCTGATAGAGCAAAGTATGAGAAATATATTCAAATTAAGGGTAGCGAAATTTAATTTGAATATAACTATTGATGAATTGCTTATACAATTAAGAAAGGTGTTTTGGGATGATTTGGGCACGCGAATCGAATGAATCAAGAAAGAAAACATATTTATGAAGCGAATGTGGTTGATATTAGAGGCAGAGGAAGTCCAAGGAAAGCTTGGTATAATCAAGTATTTCAAATACTTGAAAGTGGTCAGGTCAGGAGGAATATAATCGGCGGGAGGAGATGCATGAAATGTGTACGAGGATAAAATCGTTTGACAGATTGGTGTGGCGTTCAATTCTCTCTGCCTACCCCTGCGGGGAAGTGACGTTACGTTTTTTTTATAAATATGAATTGTGTTGTTTATCCAACTGAATGATTACGATTAATTTATGTCACCTGTAAACGTGATTTTATATTTTTATGCTGCCTATAATTTGACCAGGTTATTTTATTAAATCTTTTTGTTGTTGGTGTTTTCAAATACTTGTTCACAAATTTGGCTTACTTCCTTAGGAATTATTTTTACATTTTGTCATCTTAACATAGATGAAGAAGAATATGATCTGTCTAGGCTATGATAGGCTGGTAAGTGATCACCCATAATTCTATATTATTTTTTGACATCTCATCAAAGATGAAGAAGAATATGGAAGTCTGGGCATTTACGGGGCTGATGATGGTTTAAGTGATCACTCTACACACGAGTAACATTCACCAATTCTACCCATTATTGACAACCACACTACTAAAATTCTTGGAAATTCTATATTAATTCTTCATCTTTGATGAGATGTCAAAAAATAATATGAAAATAACTCCTGTAATTTAGAGATAATCTAGATTTTGTGAACAAGTATTTGGACACACTCAAAATGTTGTACCTATAATTCTATTGACAACCACACTACTCTGAGTACAAGATTCGTTAACAAGCATTTGGACACACACCAAAAAATATTGCGAACAGAGATGTTCTCATCAACGAGTAAAAATACAAATCAGATTATTTTTTCTCTTGTTAATGAGAACGTCTGCGGTTCTCGAATTTAGCCGTGTTTACACAGATTAACTCAAAAATGGTCTTTAACAATTCGCTCACTCCTCTCAAGTACGTCATAAATAAAAAAAACTTGATTTTTCAGAAGAACGTTTTTAAAGTTTAAAAATATAACACTATTAAAAATAAATATCAAGCCACTTATTGAACTTTTTACTGTGCAACAGATCTTTGTAGGTAAAACCTGAAGGTTTTTTCTCCATTTGAAAAATATTTAGTAAATTTAAAAAAAATAATTAAATACTTACTACTTTTTCTTCAAAATGCAAAAACAACATTTTCTGCCCTGTAGCGGGTAAATATTAAGTTAAAAATTTGCCTCTTTTGCTGGGATATATTACATTTTTTTGGCATTCCGAAAACATGCACAACTGAAAATTGACGATTTTTGATGTATGACTTTCTTGAAAGGAGTGAGCGAATTGTTTGATTTTTA
This sequence comes from Brachycentrus maculatus, assembly GCF_059751285.1. NCBI lineage: Eukaryota > Metazoa > Arthropoda > Insecta > Trichoptera > Brachycentridae > Brachycentrus > Brachycentrus maculatus. The sequence goes on along the minus strand of NW_028280845.1, from coordinate 271,505 downwards.
TACTTAATTCAAAGACAATAATACAACAATATACATTCCGCACCGTATACCAATGACAGAATTTAACCTTGCTGATGCAATGATGTAAGCAGCGTTGTTTTTTCACTTAGGTAATTGTTTATTACTCAGTGACGTGCATATAAAACACCCAAAGATAGAGATTAAGTGGTGGCAACACGTACAGGTTTGTCTGTTGTCGCATTGGGATGCATGTCCACATATTGGCGCGTCAAATAAAGGATGTCCTAAAAATTGACTTTATCTTCTACATACTTCCCAGCTCAAAATGGCATCAAATAAACTTGTATGTATTTATTATTATAATGCATTAAATTTTAATTCATTTGTCAGATTTTGTACTCCCGCCTTGTTGTATATATTTAACATGGAATTTCCCACCAGTCTGTTGATGTCGGTGAAGATGAAACCCGGTCATCATTTAAATAAAATCAATTTAGAAAAAAATGTATATGTAGTTGTATTTTATTAAAAATCAAAAAAATTTAAATATATATATATACAAAGTTTGGTAAAAAATATTGTTATCCTACGCCCTTTATCAATAAAATCAATAAATAACGAATCTTTACACTTTTTAACATTTTAACATATGTGAAGAAATTGGAAGTATAAAAATGACCTATCATAGGTTATTTAAGTGATCACTTTACACAAACAAATTTTTTCACAAAAATTCAGTAACATTCATAATTCTACCCATGGTTGACAACCATACTACTAAAATTTTTGGAACTCATACATTCATCATAAATCTCATGACGCTTTATGTTTGAGATCACGGCAGCATCTATGTTTGGTTTGAGAAAGCTTTTATTTAGCAGAGACTCTTATGTATATGTACGCAAGATTCTGACCGGATTATGTTACGTACTGGGAGACGACTGAAAATTTTAATAATTTGTTTATTTCAACCTCATGTATAGAAAAAAATAAGTACATTAGCGGGCTTAATGCTTAAAAGCAATATCTTCCAACCAACCAAAAACAGACAAGTGATAATGATCAAAACGTTTGATACCATGCGTAGCTGTTTGCAATCAGAGAGTAGATAGTTCTTGAACATTAAAAAAAACATAAATTACAAAAGATGATAATAAGGAGGGCAAAGGAAAACGGGAGTTTAGGGAATGAGTTAGAGGGAAAACTAAGGGAGGAAGTTTGATGGACAGTTAGGTCTCAGACGCTTCGTAATTTTTTTTAGAGAAGGTGCGTTTTTTACAAGGAGAGGTAATTCATTTCATGGTCTGGCCAATTGGACAGACAAAGAATTACTGAAGAACGATGTGTTATCTATCAAACTCAATTAATCAAATAGTAATGGTTTAACATGTAAATTTAGTACACACCGCTAGTACGGCAGTTGGCAGAACTCATTTATAAAAAATGCTAATAAATAATAATATAAATAAATACCACGAAATCTTCTTTTTTCTTGGGGCCGTTCTAACGGCCACCCCAAAACAACGCTTTTGAAAGCTCTTTCCGGCGCAATAACCGACCTTTCCCGGAGTCGCTCTCTCCCTTTGATCCGTTCTGTCGGATGAAATAACCCCAAACGTAGGTCGGTTCCTGGTAAATATGCACTCAAAAAGGAGCATCAACGACCTAGGGCAAGGTTAGATCGAAATGCATCATGGCAGAATTTAAGTCGATGACCACGTAAAATGCATTTTTTTTCTGCGTTTTGTGTAATATAATCCCAATAGCATTGGCACAGATATTAAAACAATTTATAGAGGTAGTAATAATAATAATAAAAGTTTATTCCGGATTTCAGAGGTTTTCAGACAGCCACATTCGGTATACAAAACATCTTTCCATTTATAATTTATCAAAAAATAAAATAACAATACAACGATGTGTGAAATATGTATTGTATATTAAAAAAATATTAACTTACTAAACATCACTCCACTTCCATCGCTTCTTTATAATGTATGTATGTACTGATTGGATCTTTTTTTTTTAAATAGTTAAAAACTTCCTACATTTGGAATTTTGGTTTATGATGATGCTATTGAGAATTTGTGAAAGACATAGATTTCAGCATTAGTTCTAGAAGTTATTTTTCATACATTTTTTTTTACATCGCATCAAAGATGAAGAATATGGAAGTCTGGTCATTTACGGAGCTGACGACCGTCATAGGCTAAAAGTATATTTTAATTTTTGATTGTTAATTTTTTTATATATTTTAATTTGGGTTAACAACAGCAACAAATGTAAAACAAAACATTAAAAGGTATACATTAAACAAGCCAATTAAAGTAAACCACAGAAACATAAAGATTAGTACAAAATATTTAGTGCAGATCTAGCAAATAAACACGTATTTATGAGAGAAAATGTGTGTAAGAGGGTGTGTGTGTATGTGTGTGTGTGATGTTGATTCCAGTAGGACAAATATGCTCACCATTCGACTTTTTAACATAGATTTTACACAGTTGAAAATTTACATATATACATTTTGAAATGCACAAAATAAAATAACACAAATTTTAAAGTAAGCTAGCCAAAATATATATATATATATATATTTATATATATATATATATATATATATATATATATATATATATATATATTTATATATATATATATATATATATATATATATATATATATATATATATATTTATATATATATATATATATATATATATATATATATATATATATATATATATATATATATATATATATATATATATATATATATATATATATATATATATATATATATATATATATTTATATATATATATATATATATATAAATATATATATATATATATATATATATATATATAAATATATTTATATATATATATATATATATATATATATATATATATATATATATATATATATATATATATATATATATATATATATATGTATATATATATATATATATATATATATATATATATATATATATATATATATGTATATATATATATATATATATATATTTATATATATATATATAAATATATATATATATATATATATATATATATATATATATATATATATATATATATATATATATATATATATATATATATATATATATATATATATATTTATATATATATATATATATATATATATATATATATATATATATATATATATATATATATATATATATATATATATATATATATATATATATATATATATATATATATTTATATATATAAATATATAAATATATTTATATATATATATATATATATATACATATATATATATATATATATATATATATATATATATATATATATATATATATATATATATATATATATATATATATTTATATATATATACATATATATATATATATATATATATATATATATATATATATATATATATATATATATATATATATATATATATATATATATATATATAAATATATATATATATATATATATATATATATATATATATATATATATATATATATATATATTTATATATATATATATATATATATATATATATATATATATATATATATATATATATATATATATATATATATATATATATATATATATATATATATATATATATATATATATATATATATATATATATATATATATAAATATATATATAATATACAAACATTTACATTTGCACATATGTATATATTTTTGTAAAAAATGTTTGTCGTGGTAAGATACATTTCTCAGGTAGGCGTAATCTGCGAATCTGACGTTGCGGGTTCAATTCCTGTTAATTGGAAAATTAATTCAAGATATAATTATTTTACATTCGGTCAAGATGTAATAAATGTGATATTTATTTTATATTTATTTATTAACTATTATTACACCTGCATTCCCTTTCCTTACCATCGTACCCGCTGTTATTTCTTAAGCCCCAGTAACCGTTAAGTCGCAACTGAATTTTCTCTAAATCCAGGTAATATTTTACATAATTTATTTATTTACTTAAAACCCCGTTTTTGTATAGAAAAAATAAGTTTTTCTGCGATACAATTATATGGTTTCGAGAAGAAAAGAGTTATTGAAAGGTAAAAGGAGTTACAAAAGATTATAAATTTTTTTTTTCCATATTTACATTTACTTAAAAAAAAAAAAAACAAAAAAAAAAACACTGGCAAAAAAACGTTAACTCCCTGTTTGAAAAATCCCTTTTCTTTTAAGCTTTTATACTGAATAAAATACCCGCTACAAAACTTTAAGTTGAATTCACCTTTAAAACCACATAAATATGACATTTCCTAGTGTATTTTACCGGTTTAGAGAACGTTGATAACTTAAATAAAAAGCATCATTAAGTCAAAATTACATATTTTCGAGTTAACGTTTTTTGCAAGTATACCCAAGATACATTCTTTTAAAAAATCGAACGTGAACAGACATATGACTTCTCCGGTGGTCTCCGATGTTGAATTTACTTTTGTAACCACATAAATATGACATTTCAAACTACTTAGTGTATTATTCCGAGTGCTTGAGTTTTTAACTAAGGTATGACGTAAAATATTGAAAATAATTCATTAAAATGCATATCAATTTAGCCGTGACATTTGACCCCCGAATAATGAAGTTTTTAACCCAAAATATATCTTTAAAAATGTAATAATCGTCGGGTATGTATGAGGAGATGCATGCATGTGAAAGAGGCAAAAACTATTTGCAAAGACAGATTGGTGTAGCGTTTTTATTCTCCCTGCCTACCCCATATATATATATATATATATAAATATATATATATATATATATATATATATATATATATATATATATATATATATATATATATATACAATATATATATATATATATATATATATATATATATATATATATATATATATATATATATATATATATATAAATAAATATATATCTATGTTGATAGACGTCTCTCGCTTCGATCGGCTACAACATCTGCAATGGGCAAAGTGATCTTACCATCTCGCAAACAATGCACTAAATTTTGCGAGCGTGACTTTGCTGTTGCGTACCCGACAATGCTCTTCCACCAATGGTAAGAAATAGTGAGAGTGAGATGATCTTTATTAAAAGACTTAAAACACATTTGTTTGCTAAATCGTTTCCACCATAATATTTTACCCAATTCGTTCACAGTGAAGCGCCCTTCAGGTATTATTTCACGAAAATGGCGCTATATAAGTTATTCAAATTTATTATCATTTTATTATATAAATATTTGATATCATATCTTTCAGAAAATATGGATTAACGGCCGATTTTAAAAAGTTAATAGGAATGAAAGTCCAGAAGTGAAGTTAAAGTTTTCTACACTAAGCAGTTTGTATGGAATCCCAGACCTTTTGTAGTATTTAATGCAAAAACTGTTGAAGGATTGTTTAGTAATTTTCTACACAACTCTTGTCTTCCTTGGCAATAGAATGGCATCTCCAATACGATATACAAGAGGTTACTCCCAAAGAAATATTAAATTTTGCGGGTTATTAACTTCATTATTTGGGGGTCAAATGTCACGGCTAAATTGATATGCATTTTAATGAATTTTTTTAAATATTTTCCCTCATACCTTAATTGTATCTTATATGTTGGTATGTTTATGTGAATGTTATTAGGAACTGAATTAATGTAATACAATAACAGTTACCAAGGATATATATATATATATATATATATATATATATATATATATATATATATATATATATATATATATATATATGCATATATAAATATATATATATTTATATATATATATATATATATATATATATATATATATATATATATATATATATATATATATATATATATATATATATATATATATATATATATATATATATATATATATATATATATATATATATATATATATATATATATATATATATATATATATATATATATATATATATATATATATTCCTTGTTAACTGTTGTTGAATGACATTAATTCAGTTCATAATAATATTCACATAAACATACCAACATATAAGATACAATTAAGGTATGAGGGAAAATATTTAAAATAATTCATTAAAATGCATATCGATTTAGCCGTGACATTTGACCCCCGAATAATGAAGTTAATAACCCGCAAAATATCTCAAAAAATGTATTTGAATAACATGTTTTATCAAATTATATAGCACCGTTTGGCCTTGCCCTGACGATGTTTATTCTTGTGCTGCATCGGCTGACTTAATACTTCTTTCGATATTTCGTTGTTTACCATTTTTTTATGACCCATTTTTTCGAGATTATTTCATATTAAATCATGTTATTTAAATCACTTTTATTACGTCTTAACATTTCATAAATCTGTAAAACGATGGTTTAGTGATTCACTGTTAAACCCATGATTGACAATCACAAATATTGAAATCACAAAATGGAAAAAATACAAAAAAAAATATTATACAATGAATCTTCGAACCCTTAACCGAAGACTGAATGCAGTCGAAATACGATCCCTTAAACAAGGAATAGAAAGTGATCTGTCCTGAAAACAACAAAGTAATATACCATGATCTGAAAGCTTCATAGAGTTTTCAGCAAGATATTTAAGTGTATTGGGGTTGTGATGAATAATTTTTTTTTTTCATTTTCATTCAAACCCTTATCCACACCCCAATAGTGCATAGGGCACAGCATCATATAAATGCATTGTTATCTTGATCGTTAACACATTAAGGAAAAGTCATCAGCCATTCGCTTCAGAAACCAGTCCAGGGTAATATTGGATAAATATAAGAGTAAAAAAACATTTTTTATTTGACCGCCTTACTGGGAATCGAGCCCGGGACCTCCGGGCTGAGCGTGCTGACCATTACACCACGGAGGTGGAGAATGAATACCAGAAAATAATATTTTTTTCATATTTTTTTTGAAATTTCAACGTAGGGGAATAAGAATATGAATGTATGAGTATTTACAGGGCTTATGACCTATCATGGGCTGGTTGAATGATCACTTTACATACGTGCAACATTCACTATTCTACCCACGATTGGTAACCACACTACTTAAATTTCGGAACTCCTACGTATATCATTAATCTCATTATGCTGTACATATAAGTTCACAAAAGCCATCTATGTTGGATTGACAAAGCCTTTATTAAGCAGAGACCTTTTTGTATGTATAAAAGATCCAAACTCTACATTATTTTTACATATTGGGAAACTTCTGATGAAGGATACGAGAAAAAGCCTATGAGAGATCATAAGCCCTGTAAATACCCAGATTTCCATCTTCTGTTTCATCTATCTCGAGATGTCAAAAAATATATGTTTAAAATAACTCCGAAACAAGGGCTGAAAAATTTGATTTGTAATCACGTATTTAGACACGCTAAAAATGTAAAAATAACTGGTCAAATTGTAAGCTGCATAAAATTTAAAATCATGTTCTCAGCCATATTCCGGGATGTAAAAATAATCCGGGGTTCGGATTTTGCATACATCCAAAAAGGTTCTCTGCTAAATAAATGTTTTTTCAATCCAACATAGACTGCTCTTGTGAACTCATATGTAAACGTCATAAGATTGAATATATATCTAGTAGTTAAAATTTGAGTAGAGTCGTCGTCATTCATGGGTAGAATTGCGAAGGTTGCACATGTGTAATGTGATCACTTTACCAGCCTATGATAGGTTATAAGCCCTGTAAATATCCAGGATTCCATATTATTCTTCAAAAATGTTGAGAGAATATATCGCTCACTCCTTTCAAGAACGTCATCAATCAAACATCGTCTCATTTCAGTTGTGCATGTTGTCGGAATGCCCAAAAAATGTATTATATCCCAGCAAAAGCAGCATATTTTTAACAAAACATTTACCCACGACAGGGCAGAAAGTGTTGTTTTTGCATTTTGAAGAAAAAGTATTGCTTAATTATTTTTTGAAATATACTAAATATTTTTCAAATGGAGAAATAACCTTCAGGTTATACCTAAAAAGATCTGTTGCACAGTAAAAAGGTCAATAAGTGGCTTGATATTTATTTTTAATTTTATACATTGTATTATATTTTTAAACTTTAAAAACGTTCTCCTTTAAAATCAAGTTTTTTGATTAATGACGTTCATGAAAGGAGTGAGCGATATAAAAATATATTAATTGGTTTTCATTGCAAAATATTTTTGTGCGATTTTTATCAGTAGATGTTAAATATATATATAAAAAAATACTTTTACCATTTTTTTTTCATAACAGAGTTAGCATTTTTTTATCGCTAATGTACTTTTCTTATCAAATTATTATTAATTTTTAAAAATGAATAACATCTTGTAACATATCACCTTGAAAAATCATACGCATATTTAATAAAATGCATATTCAAAACAATATTGATCTACGTCCAAATTTAACCCATATTTTTTTGCTTACTATGATTACGATTTTTATACAAATCGTAAGGCATATCATATCATAGACCATGGCAATGTATTAAAACATAACAATTTGCATAAATAATCCGGGGTTTGGATCTTGCAAACATTCAAAAAGGGTCTCTGCTAAATAAAAGCTTTCTCAATCCAACATAGATAGCAGTTGTAAACTCATATGCACAGATTAATGATATATGTAACAGTTTCGAAAATTGAGCAGTGTGGCTTGTGAATCATGGATAGAATGGAACTTCCATATATCGCTTCATCTAGGGTAAGATTTAAAAAAAAAAATGATTTGGCGTTAAATTTGTAGAACTCCATTTTAATTCATGTATTAATTGTTAAATTAAACACAGATTTTTTAAGTCTACTAAGTTGTATTTTATTGGTAAAAAACACATAGAAAATTATATTTTGACTGTTGTTTCGACAAGTTACGGCATTTTCAAACGAATGTGAAGATTAAATGGACTGACGGAACATTCGTTTGAAAATGCCATAACTAGGCGAAACAATTGTCATTATACTATTTTTTTGTATTTTATAACAATAAAATACAACTTTTGTATTTTTTGTAGACTCGTGTTTGATTTTACAATTAATACAATAAAAAAAATATATTGTTAACTTGATTCGTAAAATTAAAGCGTACATAGCACATTTTCATTCTCAAGGGTTTATGCATAATCTGTACACGCATTTTTCGCAAATAATAAGATAAAAAATTTATGGTGCGTGCATTTAAGCAGAATTGCGTATTATTATCTGTTATTTTCACGTAATTCAGTTTTTATTTCATAAAAACAATGAGAGAAATGAAAAAATACTCCGAAAACATTGATAAAACGTGAATTATTACCAAGTTGTGTACAATGCGTCCAAGGTTGGCATTACAGTCAAAAAGATAACGTTACCTTTTAAATATAATATACACACACTTAATATTGTTTTTAAAAAGCAAGTGATTAATTATAAATTAAATGAAAAAAATCAAAATCATGTTTTCACAAATCTTCTTGTAGGGAAAATAATTCGGTAATAACACTGGCCAATAATTTACAATTTTAATTTTGTAACTGGTATATAAATACCGATCCTTATGCACTTTGCATAGCTGAATTTAAAAACGAAAGCAAAAAAATGTATCACGTCAGATTTTTTAGTTAGGGATATTTTTAATTCTGACATTGACTTAAGTTTATCTTACTATTTATATATATTCATGTATATACATATATATATATATATACATATATATATATATATACATATATATATATATATATATATATATATATATATATATATATATATATATATATATATATATATATATATATATATATATATATATATATATATATATATATATATATATATATATATATATATATATATATATATATATATATATATATATATATATATATATATATATATATAAACATATATATATATATATATATATATATATATATATATAAACATTTAATTCTGTTGTGTTGAATATTAATAAGTTAATATATTTCCACTGTTACTCCATTATTATCAATACTTTTTATAAATCCCTCAGACCCCAGACTAAAACATGTATAGATACAAACCACTATTACGGTTTCAACGTTTGAGGTCTAAACAAACAATAATAATGGTGTAATTCAGAAACCGGGTCCTCCAATTACTGAGCACGCTAACCATTAGACCACGAAGGCTGACGAAAAAATCAATTATATTATATTATTTATAGATTTGGCTTTTAACTTGTAGAACTCCATTTCAAATTACATATTAAATGTCAACACAAACACTTATATTTTGAGTCTGCTCAGTAGACTCGAAAAATGAATGAGAATTTAAAATTGTAATTTGAATAATTATGAAGAAGAAAAAGAGTATTCTTCTTCTTCTTATTCTTCTTCTACTTCTTCTTCTTCTTCTTCTTCTTCTTCTTCTTGGTGTAGGCCTTGTGGCCTGTTTTTAAGAGTGTAACTGTTTGTTTGCAATTATGTGTACGATGGAAAATAAAAATAAATCGATGATATTATTAATTTTTTTAAGGGATTATTTGCGCTGAAGGTGAGCTTTGGAAGGACCAGCGTCGTCTGCTTTCCACGTGGCTTCGTACCCTCGGGGCTACCAAAGGAGCACCCAGGAGGAGGACCATGGAACTCAGGATAATGAAGTTTGTCGATAAACTAGAAAGAGTAAGAATCGCAAATATTATTTTGATAAACTTTATAAAATGAAGTAACTTTGTTATACAATTTAACCTACCGGTTTCAACAAAAACTTTGCCATCATCAGGGTTTATATTAAATCAAAAACATTAGAAACATTAAAATACTCTCACCAAAAAACTTCCACACACTCCGTGAAAATCCTAAAAAAAAAAAAAAAAAACATTAAAGAAATTATTTTGATGGATTTTTTAAAAACATAACAAGAAAACAAAGTATGTAAAATAAAATTAGTATTGTAACATCCTAACAAACAAAAATTAAGAAGAATGCCCTGGTATTTATAAGGCTTATTACGACTTTTCATATGTTGGTTTAAGTACAAATTCCAAAAATAATGTTATAATAGTAATAAAAGATGAGGAAGAGTGCTTTAAGGTGGTATGGACTGTGAAGCTAATGGAGCAAGAGAATGACTAAGAAATATATGTGGCGAAGGTGAGCGGGAACACAGAACGAGGACGGCCGAAAAATACTTGGCACAATCAGATCAATCAGAACCTAAAATCTAGTGGTGTGAAAAGCCTGCGTAATCGGAGGGCATGTATGACTAGATGTATGGATGTGAAGGAGGCGAGGAGTGTATGTCAGGAAAGAAGAATGTGGCGTTCCATCCTTTCTGCCTACCCCTGCGGTGAAACGGCGTTATAGTTGTATATGTATATATATATATATATATATATATATATATATATATATATATATATATATATATATATATATATATCATATATATATATATATATATATATATATATATATATATATATATATATATATATATATATATATATATATATATATATACATATATAAATATATATATATATATATATATATATATATATATATATATATATATATATATATATATATATATATATACATATAAATATATATAAAATATATAATATATAGTTGTATATAGATAAATATATATATATAATTCCACCTATTTTTTACCAATTTTTTAAATTAAAAAACATATTTTTGTGATAATTATAATATTTACACAAAAATGTCAAAATTTAAAACATAAAGTCTTATAAATTATTTGTAATATTGATATTTAATCAGAAATTTGTTTATTTTGCCAAAAATAGTATATTATCAATTTTATTCATAAATGCGGTTAATTATAGAACTCGAATGGTGATAAAAGAATAATGCAAAGCTGAGATAAGCATTATCGATTTAATTAAGAAAAGCGTGTTGAGATGGTTTTGGCATGTAAATCAATGCTTAAAAACATATAACAAATATTTCAATTTTGGTACACAAATGTTTTTGAAACAGAATCAGACGAAGACCACGGAAATCTCTGCATGATCATGTATTTCTAATACTTAAATGTGGCAGGTCAGATGTCGCATTAATCGGCGGTTATGTGTGAGGCGATGCATGAATGAGAGGGGCGAAGGCTTTTTGCGAATAATGATTGGTGTGGCGTTCTATTCTCTCTGCCTACCCCTGCGGAGAAGTAGCATGATGGTCTGTTAGTTAGCTAGTTATTGTAATCATTAGTGAAAGCGCAGGTATAGTTGATGTAATTAAAGCGAAATATAAGATAGCTTTTTGAAATATCGAGATAATTTAGAACCTTTATGACTAATATAAGAGCTTAAAACAACAATATTTTGAGTGTGTACTTAAACCAGCCTAGGATTGGTCGTAATCCCTGTAAATACCTAGGCTTAAAAATTTAAATAACTCTTATTTGTGAACAATGATGTGGACACAATAATAATAACAAGTCAATCAAGTTAAATTAAAATTTATAATCATGTCACAATAATTCAAAAATAATCTTACATACGTTTTATAAGGGTCTGTGCCGGATAAAAAAGCATACTTAATTCTATCAAAGATGATGACGAAAACTCACATATGAAAAAATGTATAAATTTAATGACACATAAGTTTCAATATCTGAGTCGTTTAGTTGTCAATCATGGGTAGAATAGCAAATGTTACACATGCATAAAGTGATCATTTAAATCATCCTGTGACAGGTCATTAGCCCTGTGAATTCATAGACTTCCTAGACCTAGACCATATTCTTCTTCATCTATGTTGAGATGTCAGTATAAAACTATGCACTATCCAATTGCGTGCTAGAATGCAGGTATAAATTTTTAAGTTTCATTCAAAATTTTGACATGTTTATCACAAAAATATTAAATAAGTAAAATATTAATTGGAATTTTTTTATCGTGAGATGTTTGAACTTATATATATATATATATATATATATATATATATATATATATATATATATATATATATATATATATATATATATATATATATATATATATATATATATATATATATATGTAATAAAATAACTAGGTACCTACCTATACATTTTATTAAGTACTTACAAAAAGTACCTACATAAAACAGTTCTACCACCAGATGCCGCATGCGTCGCACAGAATTAAACAAAAGAGATCCGATAGGAAAAATTAACTGTCAGAATCAGATAGATAGATAGATAGATAGATATAAAAATTATTATAAAGATAAATTAAGAATAAACTTTAATTACAAAGCAACACATTGTTTATTTTATTATTATACACCCACTTTACATATTATTTACACTTAATTTTCAAAAGGAAAATATTACCACGTTATAAAACGACAATTTTGTTAATTGGAAATGGATTATGAAACATTAGATGTATTAAAACAATTACTACAATATGTTCGAAGTGAGAGAGAAAAATCAGAAGATGATCAAAGAAAACGATTAGAAGATAATCAAAGAAGACATGGAAATTTAAGAACTAGTGATAAAATTAAAAATAAAAATCATGTGAAAAAAATTTCTACAAAATATAAAATAAAATATACTCCAGAAAAGAAGAATTTCGAAGCAGATTTTATGAGCAGGAATCCAGTATTAGAATCGAAGGAAAATGCAAATGAACAATTAAAAGTTGTAAATTTGGTTAAATTAGAAGATATTTTAAAAGATCAGAATAAAAATGAAGACATACAAATAACACAAAAACAGTGCTTGAAAAATGAAAATAAAAATAAAGTAGAAAAAACTTCTACGAAAGATAAAATAAAATATACTCCAGGAAAGAAGAATTTAGAAGTAGATTGTCTAAGCAGGAATCCAGTATTAAAATCGAATGAAAATGCAGATGAACAATTAAAAGTTGTAAATTTGGTTAAATTAGAAGATATTTCAAAAGATCAGAATAAAAATGAAGACATACAAATAACACAGAAACAGTGCTTGAAAAATGAAAATAAAAATAAAGTAGAAAAAACTTCTACGAAAGATGAAATAAAATATACTCCAGGAAAGAAGAATTTAGAAGTAGATT
>NW_028280845.1:245000-255000 GCF_059751285.1 Brachycentrus maculatus | reverse complement strand
TATATATATATACATATATTTATATATATATATATATATATATATATATATATATATATATATATATATATATATATATATATACATATATATACATATATATACATAATAGTCAGCACGCTCGACTACTGTTCTGGAGATCCCGGGTTCGATTCCCAAGGGAGGTAAAATAAATATAAGTGATTTGTTCACTGTAATATTTATTCAATATTACCATGTACTGGAATCTGAACCGGAGGGCTGATCACCTTTCCTTCATGTGTAAACGATCAAGATAACACTGCGTTTATATGACACAGTGCCCTATGCACCATTGGGGTGCGGGTAAGGGTTTTTTTAATGTATTTTTTTATGTTATATATATATATATATATATATATATATATATATATATATATATATATATATATATATATATATATATATAAGGAGTGAGTGATGTGTTAAAGGCATTAGCCGTTCAATAAATAAATAAATATTCCCATTGATTGACTCCAGAATCAATTGATAAAATTCAAGGCAATTTAACGCATTATTATGTTATTAAACGAAATAATTAAAAGAATTAAAAATAATTCACGATAACGGAACGTAAATAGTATAGAATAACTAATCTGTCATAAACAAATTGATTAAGCTTAAATAGAATTCGTTCGATTGACAAATCACTGGTCAACTAATGATTGTTGGATCAATCGCAAAATATATACTGCAGTCATTCATGTATACTCAGTCAACTACTTGCGTTCAACTATGCGAACACGTTATCATTTATATTTAGACAATATTTATTTTGGGAATTAACTCCATGAAGGTTGTTTTAAATGTTCAAACAAGAATATTTGGCAATCTTTATCACACATTCTGATATCGTTTTGATGCCAATGAACGGGAAAGGTTATAAGTATAAATATCATGCCACATTTTTTTTTATCATATTGTAATATTTGTAATACTGTTGAGATAATTGCAGTAAGAAGGATAATTCAAAAAGATAGTTACAATTTCAGTAAAAAGAAAGAGAAATAGAAATTTCTCATTTCAACAACGTCATGTATCAAAAATCGTCAATTTTCAGCAGTGCATGTTTTCGGAATGCCCAGAAAATGTACTATATCCCAGCAAAAGCGGCATATTTTTAACTTAATATTTACCCGCTACAGAGCAGAAAGTGTTGTTTTTTGTATTTTGAAGAAAAGGTATTGTGCATTATTTGTTTAAAATACTAAATATTTTTTAAATATTCATGTTTTACCTAAAAAGAAATGTTGCATTGTAAAAAGTTCAAAAAGTGGCTTGATATTTATTTTTAATACATTTTATAATATTTTTAAACTTTAAAAACGATCTCCTGAAAAATAAAGTTTTTTGATTTATGACGTTGTTGAAAGGAGTGAGCGATATATGACTTATGTATGTAATTGAAATAAATAAAAAGTCAAATATAATTTTTGGACATCTCATGAAAGATGAAGAAGAACATGGAAGTCTGGGCATTTCCGGGGCCGACGATGTTTGATGAGATGTCAAAAAATAATATGAAAATCACTCCCATAATTGGAGATAATCCAAATTTTGTAATAAAAATATTTGGACAAACTCGAAGTGTTGTAAATAAAAAGTCAGTGAAATAAAAAAATTATCTGTAGTATAAATGTCCGCCTCCATAGTGTAATTTGTCAGCACGCTCGGCTACCGTTCTGGAGGTCCCGGGTTCAATTCTCAGAGAGGGTCAAGTAAATATAGGTGATTTTTTCACTATAATATTTATTCAATACCACCCTCGACTGGTTTCTGAAGCGGAGGGCTGATCACCTTTCCTTCATGTGTTAACGATCAAGATAAAACTGCGTTTATATGATGCAGTGCCCTATGCACCATTGGGAAGTATGATTTGTATTTGAAGAAATATGAAAGATGGAAAACGATGTAAGATAGATATTCGAATAATGATAAAGGAATGAATGTGTCGGGTTGTGGTCCCGTGGTAAGTATCGCGGACTCTTAAGTAGGAGTTCATCGGTTCGAACCCACTCTACCACAATTTGATACCTATTTCTCTTAAGTAATGTAGATAGCGTTGAAAGTACAATATTTATATCTAATAATTAAATATTAAAGAAAACACTTATTTTTATGCCACTCTATTTTATGACTACTAGTTTTGGAAGCTAAGCTTCCATCCTCAAGTCTAAATGTAAACTAAAACATAATTAATAATAAGATATTCTATTAATAAGGAGAGGGGTATGTTAGAGGGAGAGGGGGTTAGTCAAGGGGGCGGAAACTAGTAGTCATAAATTAACTCAAGTGGTATAAAAACAGCGTTTTCTTAAATAATTTTAACTTGTCTTACCACAAAGTAAATGCCGAAACAATAAATAAAATAATAATCAAGTAGTTAAAAATATTTTTAATGAGAACGGTGAGTGGCTAAATACTAATATTACAAACATTTTTGTAAAAAAATATAAAAGTAAAAATGACTAACCACAAAGTAAATGCTTTACATATTCATATTATTTTTTGACATCTCATCAAAGATGAAGAAGAACATGGAAGTCTGGGCATTTACGGGGCTGACGACCGTCATAGGCTGGTTTAAGTGATCACTTTACACACGTGTAACATTCACCAATTCTACCCATTATTGACAACCACACTTCTCAAATTCTTGGAAGTTCTATATATATACATGAACCAATTTTGAAATATTGTTCTTGAATCACTAGAACTTCACTAGAGACATCTATTGGTGAGATGAAAACGCCTAGACTTCCATATTCTTCTCCATCTTTGATGGGATGTCAAAAAATAATATGAAAATAACTCCTTTAATTGGAGATAATCCAGATATGTGAACAAATATTTGAACACACTCAAAATGTTGCTTTATATATTGATAATATTGAGAATAATATGTATAATCCATCACTTCGTCTACTTTGATTTCCCAGATGCTGTTGTCTCGAGCTGATCACAGCGAAGAAGTGGACATGAATCCAATAATGTCCAGTTACATTGGCAACCTGGTGAACGAATTGATATTTGGAATTTCCTTCAAAGAGGATGACAAAACATGGAGGTGGATTTTGACTTTACAAGAGGAAGCCGTTAAAGCTATGGGCGTCGCTGCAATGGTGAACTTCATACCACAACTTAAGTAAGGAGTCAGGATGGATTTCGTTCAAAATCCATAAATCTCTAAAATAACATTGTTTTTTTCATCTTATTCTATGGTCTCATCTCGGCCGTCTTTTGCTTTCGAGGCAACAACATCACTTATAACCGTGAATCAAGTGGAGGTATTGAATAAGCTATTTATCAAAATTTCTAAAACACTTTTCTGTTACTAAAACGATTATTTTCATTTGTGAAATATTAATTAAGGAAATAATTTTCCTTTATTTAATACAATAAATGAATTTTTTAGTGTAAATCTCTCTCCAAGCACAAGAGCTTAGTAGCTTTTTTTTATAGAGTCACTACTAGTCAGTACCTCCTAGAATAAGATATTTTACACATAGAAATGTCTTGTTCAAAAATTAAATAACTAAATAATTTTTATACCGATATACATTTTATAAACATACACACATATTTATATATGTATATATATATATATACATATATATATATATATATATATATATATATATATATATATATATATATATATATATATATATATATATATATATATATATATATATATATATATATATATATATATATATATATATATATATATATATATATATATATATATATATATATATATATATATATATATATATATATATATATATATATATATATATATATATATATATATATATATATATATATATATATATATATATATATATATATATATATATATATATATATATATATATATATATATATATATATATATATATATATATATATATATATATATATATATATATATATATATATATACATAAATAAATAAGATTAAGCATTACTAATGGCTTATGTCAAAGCAATAAGTAAATTCAATTAATATCAAGAACTAGTTTTGTTGTGAATGAGTGTTTTATTCGGTTTTTTATTCGATTGTCATCACCGCTTCATACCGGTTATCAAATCATAGAGGTCATGGAGGTTTCATCTTTCAAATTTGAAATAGTAACGACATCGTTAATTTATAAAGAATAAAGAGATAGGGGTTGCAAAAGAATGATGAAAGTAGACTGAATGCAGTCGAAATGCAATCTCTTAGTGGGGTAAAACGATGAATGATAGATGTTTAAAGGGTGATATAAGGAATAAGCAATAATAAGCATTGAGATAAGGAGATGCATGAATATTGAAAGGCGAAGATTTTTTGCAAATACAGCTTGGTTTAGCATTGTATTCTCTCTGCTTATCCCTGCGAGAAAGCGGCGTGATGGTTAGTTAGTGATACATCTTTATGATAGATTGATATGTCGTTTTGACATCTCAACATAAATGAAGAAGAATATGGAAGTCTGGGTATTTACAGGGCTCATGACTTATGGTATAATAGGTTAGCTAAGCGATTAATTTATGCACGTAACATTCAACATTCTACCCATGATTGACAACCACACTGCTTAGAATTTTGGAGAACCTACATGATGCTTTATGTGTGGGTTCACTGGAGCTTTGTTTGGATGGTTTGAGAAAGCTTTTATTTAGCAGAGTCCCTCTTATTTTAGATGCATGCAAGATCCAGACTCTCATTTTCTTCTTCATCTATGTTAAAATGTTAAAATGTTAAAATAACCCCTAACTGGAGAATCCCAGATTTTTTAACAAGGGTTTGGATTCACCCAAATGATGTGAATGATAAATCATATTTTAGGTACTTCTTCAAGTCGATAAGAAAAACAATTGATTGGATTGTTTCTGGCCAGCGTCAGACTCACGCCATATACAGACGCATAATCGAACTGAGACGCAAGAACCGGCATCTCACAGCGGCCAACAGCGAAGAAGAAGAATCCACCACGACTGCTCCTGAAGATTGTATCGAGTGCGTTCATTACGGAATCGACGATGGCAAACGCAAGGGATCTCACTTCTTCAAGCCGAGCCAGCTCAATTTATCCAACGACGAATCCATCCTGGATCTGTATTTGGATGAGCAAGAAAAGCGGAAAGAGAGTGCTCCCAAAGACGAGGCAACTCTGAGACTGTCTGACAAGCAACTGCTGTTCCTGTTGTCAGACCTCTTCGGAGCTGGACTGGATACCACTAAAGTCACAATGATGTGGTTTTTGCTTCTTATATCAGTTAACCAGAAAGACCAAGTAAGTTCTTACTTAAATAAATACCACTTCTTTATCCTAAACCAGCTCTTCCAAAGACGAATCGATCTTGGATTTGTATTTGCATGAGCAAGGAAATGGAAAGAGAGTGCTCGAAGAGAAAGACAAAGCAACCTTGAGGCTGTCTGATAAGCAACTGCTCTTTGGAGCTAGACTGGATACAACTAAAGTAACAAAGAGGTGGTTTCTGCTCCCATTATCAGTTAACCAAGAAGACCAAGTAGGTTCTTACTAAAATGTTTTACAGTTTAACACTTAGATGAGGAACTATTTCATTTCTAAATGCCATATTCATTTATCTGTATTGATATCTCAACATAGAAGAAGAAATGGAAGAATACTAGGGAAACAGAAGATCAGGATCATCTCCCACCATCTGCAGTTGGCCATCTTCAGCAAGCTGCTCTCCGGAGAGACTTTAAAGACCGTTAAATTTATATTTTTTTCTGTTTTCTGACAATTTTGTTGATATAGATTTTATTTCATGGCGATATTACTGGGTTTTTATCGTTGAGTACATTATAAAATTTTACGTATTTAAATATGTTAATGTGTTAGTTATTTATATATTTACACATAGATCTTCCTCGAAAGACATCTAGAGGAAGACCTAAGAATTCAAGGGTGCGTCCAGGGTTTATATGATGGAAGTGATTTAAGCTCTAGGAGATAGAAGTGAGAGGATGCAAAGTTGGCCATATATTTTTCCTTGTTAAAAACAATATCTCTTAAGCCAATTTACATTATTTTTGTATACAGGATACTATGAGGAAAGAGCTGATATCAGTATGCAAGGGCCGAGCTCCATCTCTGGAAGACCTTCCTCAACTTCCATTCACGAAAGCAGTCTTCAACGAGACACAGCGACTTCGCCCAGTCGTTCCATTGGGATTACCGCATGGATGTGTTGAGGTGAGTTGATCATTTAACAAAAAGACATTTGAGCGAAAATATTATCAAACCTCTCCTTATCATTAATCGTTCACTTTGTGTAATACCACTTATTATCTCTACGTATTACAAAAAGTGAACGATGAATGATTAGGAGAATGTTATATAATATTACCTTACCACAACGTTAACGATGCTTTCAATAAACAGTATTTTACGAATAATTGATATACGTATGCTAGTTGTTTTACGCTATTCGCGCGATTGATATATGAGTGATAATTGTTTTTCGATACCCGCGCGATTCATATACCCGTGATAGTTGTTTTTTGATACTCGCGCGATTTATATAGCTGTGATAATTGTTTTTCGATACTCGCGCGATTCATATACCCGTGATAGTTGTTTTTTGATACTCGCGCGATTTATATATCTGTGATAATTGTTTTTCGATACTCGCGCAATTCAGATACCCGTGATAGTTGTTTTTTGATACTCGCGCGATTTATATAGCTGTGATAATTGTTTTTCGGTACTCGCGCGATTCGTACTCGCGCGATTCATATACCCGTGATAGTTGTTTTTTGATACTCGCGCGATTTATATAGCTGTGATAATTGTTTTTCGATATTGTTTTTCGATACTCGCGCGATTCATATACCCGTGATAGTTGTTTTTTGATACTCGCGCGATTTATATATCTGTGATAATTGTTTTTCGATACTCGCGCAACTCAGATACCCGTGATAGTTGTTTTTTGATACTCGCGCGATTTATATAGCTGTGATAATTGTTTTTCGATACTCACGCGATTCATATACCCGTGATAGTTGTTTTTTGATACTCGCGCGATTTATATAGCTGTGATAATTGTTTTTCGATACTCGCGCAATTCATGTACCATACCTGTGATAATTGTTTTTCGCTAGTCGCGTGACTGATATACCTGTGAGTGATATTTTTTTTTCGCTACTCGCGCGATTGATATACCTGAGATAGTTGTTTTAAACAAGTAACATGTTTTTTTCAAACAAAAACTTTTTAAGTGCCATGTGCTGCACATGTCCGCCTCCGTAGTGTAATGGTCAGCATGCTCGGCTACCGTTCTGGAGGTCCCGGGTTCGATTCCCAGGGAGGGTCAAATAAATATGAGTGATTTTTTCACTCTAATATTTATTCGATATTACCCTGGACTGGTACCCGAAGCGGAAGGCTGATCACCTTTCCTTCGTGTGTTAACGATTAAGATAACACTGTGTTTATAGTGCAGTGCCCTATGCACCATTGGGGTGCGGAAAAGGGTTTGAATGAATGAATGTGCTGAACATAACAGCAACACACCCAAAATTAAACGTTGCTCATGTTAGAAAGCGTGTTGTATTTTTAAAATTAACTATAATATATACTGTAATTTTTATTTTTAAAATTAAATATAATGTATTTCTCATTTTTCATTTGTTTATTGCTTTTTTTAGTATAAATCATTCTATATACACACATAAACATGCATACACACATACGTATACAAACATACATATTTGTTTATGAACAGGTAGATAAAATAGTAAATAATAAGTGGACATAACTGAGAATACCGCGAGTAGTATTTTCCTCTTAAAGGCACCCTCGCCGATGTGCAAAAGGTCGACTTGCAAGAAGATACGGTTGAGCAGAGATAGTAACCTCCCAATTGGAATTGGTTTTATCAATTAGGTGACAGAACAACCTAACCTCCCGAAACCTGAGATTGTATTTATTTTATTTTATTTTTTCGGGTATTGTACAGCTTTACATATAAAAAAAGTATATAATAAACAAAAGTTACATAAACAATAATTAACATTACATTACATTAACAAAAATTGTTACAATTATAAAAATAAAGCCAATTAAACAATTCCACATTTATGTTATAATAACTTTTTTTTAACATCCAGAGATTAAAAAAAAAGGTTTGATATAAAAAAATAGATTTTGCAGGAAGGAGAAGGAAAGGAGAGGAATTAATGAGGGTGGTTTAAGGATTGTTTTTTCTGGGTAAGAAGTTTAAAAATAAGAATATATTCATAAATATACATACATACATATACATACACACATATATACATACATATATATACATACATACAATATGTAACAATAGTTATCGGGAACATAAATATTGATTCTCTGCGGTACAATTTGGGTTACAGTCAAATCGTAAATCAGAAGGATCGCGATTAAATTTTGACCTTGAAAATGCAAATTATTACTTGTTGTAATTAGGTCGCTCTTCATCCCCTATGTCCTACCCTCACCCAGTTTGAATCATCATATTCTCATCATTGGTACGTTTTCAGGATACAATGCTGGGAGGTTACCTGATTAAGAAGGACTCCATGGTGGTTCCCTTGCAATGCGCGATCCACACGGACCCAGTGGAATGGTCCGACCCAAACGCTTTTAACCCATCCAGATTCCTAGGCATGGAAGGAGACGTCCAGTCCCCAACACACTTCATCCCGTTTCAGACTGGTAAATTTGTTTCTTCAAAAAAAAAACTATGTAAACCTAATAATTATTTTTTGACATCTCATCAAAGATGAAGAAGAACATGGAAGTCTGGGCATTTACGGGGCTGACGACCGTCATGAACCAATTTAGAAACCTTGTTCTTGAATCACTAGAACTTCACTAGAGACATCTATTGGTGAGATGTAAAGAAGCTTTTTATTAAGCAGAAACTCTTATATTAGTATGTGAGGTCCGAATCCTGGATTATAATCACACACATGAGAAACGCCAGAAAATACCATTTTCGTTTTTATTGTTTAAGCTTATACTCACTCAAAATGTTGTAAACCTAATAAGACAAAAATTATATTAACACTCTCCTTATCTTTTCATTAATTGATTCGGCAGTCACTTTGTGGTAAAATCTAAGTATTTTATACGGTGTTTGAAAATGATGCGAAATGTATCGAAACACATGTCACAATAGATTTTAAGAAATAGTGGGATTCACTAAGTAAAACTTGCATTTTATTTATTATTTCGGTAACATTAACTTTGTGGTAAGACATGTTATTATACAATGATTAAAGAAAACACTTGTTTTATAACACTTGAGTTTTATTAAAGACTACATGTTTCCATGTCTCTATGTTTTATTAAAGTAAAACTTGAATTAAAAACTGTTCTTATCGTTCTTCGTTCACTTTGTGTGAGTATTTAAGTGGTATTACACAACGCGAACCATGAATTATAAGGAGAGTGCTATATAATATTACCATGCCACAATGCTATTTGTATATAAAAATAAAGACATATTTTGAATATAAATATATAAAATATAAAGATCACATTGGTTGCCCATTATACAATCGTCTCGATACTGCGATTCTACGCCAAAGGAAAGCCATAAGATCCACGGCGAGTGAATAGAGTTCCCAGTGTAAACCCAATACACGTGATGACCCACGACAGGCGACATGACTTAGTTGGGTAGACGTTCAACTGAGGAACTGGTGACGTGGACTCGATTCCCGCCAATTAAAAATTAAATTGGCGATAAATATATTTTTAATAGGTCTGAGTGTTTATGATATATCTTTTGCATCTACCTTTCCACTCCTTACTATCCTACCCGCAGTTTTTTATATTTCTTTTTTTTTAAATAAAAATTTAGATTCCCCTTTTCTGTTTTCTTGTCTACTATATCGAATAAATGAAGAAATAATATTTACAACATTTTGAGTGTGTCCAAATACTTCTCTACTAATCTCCAATTACAGGAGTAATTTTCATAT
>NW_028280845.1:185000-240000 GCF_059751285.1 Brachycentrus maculatus | reverse complement strand
GAGCGGGGTCCATGTGTACTCCGTTGATCAGAGGGATGACTTGACAACCTGCAGGAATGCGGTAGCCGCACAGAGTTACATCCCTGAGAACAAAAGAAAAATCTACATTAGAAAAGTAAACTTATAGACATATTTAATACGCGCAAGTATAAAAATTGTTATGTACATAAATAGATTAAAAAAAAATCGTCTGTAAAACCTCCAAAAACAACGTTTCACTCGATAACTTCCTTCAAGCAATTTAAATAGTATTTTTTGTAATTTTCAATATTCCCATGATCCGTGGTCAAATCTATCGACACCTGATCCAATGGTCGAACGGTGCGTGACATCGTGTGTTATTTCCGTTTATCTGAGACATTTTATTTATTTCATTCTAACTACTGCGCTACAACTTTACGAAAGCGAGAGAGCAATTATGAACTGTATTCTTCCGACCATTTACGCTACGATTCAGGCAGTCAATCTGTGGACATGCTACTGGTTGCGCGTTTGTCACAAGCTCCGTATTATTTAAATATTATATGAAATATATATTTCATATATGAAATATAATATTTCTAGGAGTCTTTAAAATACCCCTTTTCGGAGTGTGCGTAATTTGTAGATTACTTTGAGTGAGGAAGGTTTAACTAGTACTTGTTCTCGAGCCACGCGATACCCGGAGCGCAAGGGTTCTAGGAGTAACACGATTTCTCAAGTAACAAGTTGTGGAGATAGGTGACTGACTCCGGCGGATTAATTCCTAATCCAATACCACTTTCCGTTAGCTGTCAGCACGTGACGTGATCCGGTCGTTTCCTACCAGGAGGCAATGACCCGTTGACACTTGCGGCCGGCTGTGACGTCAGGCCAGCCGGCTTCACAATGGCCGCTAGCCGCGCCCACGCTACTCTTACTTTCGTTACGAGTTCTAAGTCCGACTGGACGGCTGGACCTTTCACATTGTACAGTTTGACGACTCTCAATGGTCTACCGGTGCCTTGCGTAGAACGTGACCTCATCGAACAGTCGCGCTCGTTGCGAGGCATTAAAAGTATTCGAGCCTTTTTACGATACAAGATATTTGACTCATACAATCATGAAGCGGGTTTTTAACGTAACTATAGAGAGCTTGAGGTTATTTGTAGTGTTTCCAGATCTTTGTTTACATATCTGAGCTTATCCACTTTATTTATTTGTTATCTCAACATATATCTATAACTGGTAAAAATATAAGTTCAATAAAAATTAAAGCTTCTCTTAGTATATAAAATAATTCGGGAAGACTCAAAACTTACTAAAATCAACTACAGATGGTTGTGAGAGCGCACATGGGAAAAGAAGGCATCATTAGAAGGATAAATATGGCTTCAAAAATTTTAATTTTAGTTTGTCAATCGTGGGTGGAATGCTGATGTGTATAAAGTTACCTATAAAACCAGCCTATAACAGATCTATGTTGAGATATTTATTAAAGTTTAAAAAAAATAATAAATTATTGTAATTGATTTAAACTTACTTTGTAGGGGTGTGCGTCGTTGCCAAAGGTACAATGCTCGACCTCCTCAGCGATTCCAAGATTGTGGTTTCAGTGACGGGCAGGTATTGGAGATCGTCGATGCACGGGAGTCGGCTTCTTCCGACAACTTGGTCGAGCTCGTCTTGCACCTTCTTCATCGCTTCCGGATTCCTGAGCATGAACACCAAGATCCACAGCAGCATGTTGCGAACGGTTTCCATGGCAGCGGAGAAGAGATCTCCGATGATTTGCTTGATTTGATGATCTGTAATCAAATTAAACACCGTCAGAACATATTTTTCAATAAAAAAAATAAGCCAATATTTTTTAAAATTTATACATCATTGGTGATTATCAAATCAAATTTATTTACCATGATCTTTTCCTTCGAACAGTAGTTCATCTCTTCCTTCCTCCTTGGCTTTCTGAATTTCAAACAGGTAGGTGTCAATGAGGTCCCGGATGTTGTTAGGATCAAATGTGCTCCTGTGTTCATCAATAATTTCCTGATAGAACTGGAACATATCCTCACGATTCTTCATGATCTTATTTTTGGTCGAAGACATTCCTGGCAAATACTGGAAGAAAACAAAAAAAAGTTTTAAAAATTTTAATATTTTTTGTATAACTTATAAAACAACTCTGTTTTATATCACTTTTAAAACTTTATTTTAATTTGGACCGGTTTCGAAGCATATAGGTTTTATCTTAAGACTTAACATTTACTCAAAATTATCTACATACTAAACAAAACTCTAAGTTTTGGTTGTCAACAGAGATTGTGAACTCTATAGCCAGTTACAAATGAAAGAATCGGATATAGTCAACAATTGGCATGTTTAATAACATAAATATTTATTTTAAATCAGTATTCAAATTAAACAAAATTAAATTATCATTCTAAAAGTCCGTTATTAAAAATATTTCTAATTATTGACTATCCCTGATTTTTTCGACTGTAACTGTTTTTCAACACAAAAAATAGGCACTTTGGATCCATACTTAATACATAATTTCTAACCGATAAATATTTTTTAGTTTCAAATAGTCTTAAGGAAAAATAGATTTATATTATCCACTGACACTTCGTGATGGAATTGCATTTTTAATTTATTATTAGATTAAAACCAATATTTTTAGCTTTTCCACTTTTTTATTTGACCAGCGACCGGGTTTCGTCGTTACCGACATCATCAGACTGGTGAGAGGCTTTACAAATTTGTATGTTATATATAAAAGAAGGCAGGAGTTGATAACCATGATTTGATATAATTTTATGAGAAATTAATTTTAATTTTAGTGAATTTAAGTATTGTATGATATTTTAAATATTTTTTTATAAAGGTTTTTTGTATTGAAAGCACGATTTTATATAAAGTTAAAATAGATTTGTATTTTTTGTAAATGAATTTAAATTATGTAACGAGGTATCAGGAAATGCTGGTTGACGGCTCCTTCCACTAAGCTGTGGTTGTCCGGGGGGAGTCCGAAGTTCTCTGAAATGTAAATTTCCCGGCAGTCATTTCTTATCGACAAGACATTAAGGCATCTATTGTTTCTTTTCTAATGGGTAAAGTAAGGGAGAATGAATGTGTGTTACTTGATCATTTAATATGTCTTTATTATGACAATTTTTTAATCTATTTATTTCCAAAATTTCGAGCCTATCTAATTTTTTACCTTTACTACATTTGTGTAAGATTTAAAACTTTACTACATTTGTGTAAGATTTACTACATTTGTGTAAATCTTACACAAATGTAGTAAAGGTAAAAAAAAAAAAAAAAAAAAAAAAAATTAGATAGGCTCGAAATTTTGGAAATAAATAGATTAAAAAATTGTCATAATAAAGACATATTAAATGATCAAGTAACACACATTCATTCTCCCTTACTTTACCCATTAGAAAAGAAACAATAGATGCCTTAATGTCTTGTCGATAAGAAATGACTGCCGGGAAATTTACATTTCAGAGAACTTCGGACTCCCCCCGGACAACCACAGCTTAGTGGAAGGAGCCGTCAACCAGCATTTCCTGATACCTCGTTACATAATTTAAATTCATTTACAAAAAATACAAATCTATTTTAACTTTATATAAAATCGTGCTTTCAATACAAAAAACCTTTATAAAAAAATATTTAAAATATCATACAATACTTAAATTCACTAAAATTAAAATTAATTTCTCATAAAATTATATCAAATCATGGTTATCAACTCCTGCCTTCTTTTATATATAACATACAAATTTGTAAAGCCTCTCACCAGTCTGATGATGTCGGTAACGACGAAACCCGGTCGCTGGTCAAATAAAAAAGTGGAAAAGCTAAAAATATTGGTTTTAATCTAATAATAAATTAAGGAAAAATGTCTTCGTTTCGAAATCCGTAATATTATAATGAAGTTTTAAAAAGAAATACAGTGATTTTATAACACATAACTCATAATTTTTTATTTTTTTTTATGAATTTTAAAGTATTTTTTTAATTACCTGATATGTCGGAATGTATTCGGCAGTAAGCAGTTTACCGAAGAGTTTCATTCCCTCTTCGATCAGTCCGGTGAATCTCTTGAAACGCACGTCATCGTTGGAGAATCGAACCGACATCATCAGGTTGCAGATAACGTTGCTGACTGATACAGCCAACAGCGAGCTTATATTGACGGGTTCTCCTTTGGTTGCGTGGAGACTCGTCAAAAGCTCATTTACTTCCAGCTAAAACAAATTTCAAAAAAAGATTAATAACGTGATGAATACTTAGAAAAAAAATGGGAAATTATTGTTGGATTTTTCGTAAATTTTTTGTTTGTTTGTTAAAATGATTTTCCACTCACCATTATTCTTTCTTGCATCTTCTGTCTTCCTGATCCCATGAGGGTCATTCCGAAATGACGCAGTTTCTCGTGCAAGAATTTTCGCTGCTCTTTCCACAGTGAACCTTTGCTATTCACGATACCTGTTAAAAATAACAAAATAAACATGAATCAAACTGAATATTAAAAAAAAATCTTTACAATTATCGTAATTCGTCGATTTTGACCGTTATTACACGTCGCGACGCGGTCTGAAAGAATTGCGGTGTTCCGACGCCAAGTTTCGCGCCGTTTTTCTGGTGCTTAAACTTGGGCGCGTGGAAGGGACGATGGGAGGAGCGTTCCTCGGCTCCGCCTCGCGCACGTGATTCCGCGTTTTGACAGGTGTCACAACAAACGTGATCTCAAAACGTCACATATTATTTACAGCGAAGGCTGAATTTTTTAATTATGGCGTTGTAGTGCAATAGTTAATTAGTTTGACGGTTGATCGAACAGAGTTTATAGTACTATCGACGATCATTAGCGATGCAAGCGATTTAAGGCCGTGTTATTCAAATTGGCTTCTATATCTTCGAACGATTTTTCATCTACTCTCCTCAATATTGTTTTATATTTTTACACTACAATATATTAAAAATACAAATGACTTTTTCAACAATATAATTAAAAATAACATAAAAAAACATATTTAATTAGAAAATAATTTATTCTTTAATATTGCGAAAATGGGTTTAAATTATTGAATTAATTTTTATTTAATATTTTTTTTAGTTAGAAAAAAAATAATGTTTTTAAGATAGTTTTGTTAAACTAAATACATATAAAATAAAACTATAGATATTTTGAGTTCAAAATTAGTTTTTTATTAAAATTCTTACCAAAGCCCTGCAGGGTTTGCATCAACGGCGTGTCAGGCCTGCTGGTGAATTCTTCTCTCCTGAAAGCGTCTCTGATGATGCGATGGTCGCTCAGCACGACCATGAGCTGGTTCCCCAGTCGGGCCGAGAACACGGGGCCGTACTTGGCCGCCAGCGACAGGAATTGGCTGTGCTTGGGCCCCAGCCCCATGAAGGCCAGGTACCCGGCGATGGGAAGCCCCCAGGGCCCCGGGGGCAGAGACTTCAGGTCCTTCCACATCTTCAGAGCCCAGCGAGCGAGCCATAGCACGCAGGCAAACACCAGCCAAGTACAGCACCCAGATTTATAAGCCCAGGTCAAAAGAGCCCACAGCAGCATTTTCACAAATTAATAAAAAAATCCTTCAAATTCAAATCACAAAATATTTTTTAATAATGTCTATGTTCAGAGTTCAATATTTGTATATTTTTAAAAATTGTCTTTTTTTCAAACGCTTTATTGAATAGTTTTGCGCGGCACACAGTCAGACAACCGCGGTAACGCTCTCATGCGATCGTCATGTACGACTGTGGCGGTGGATATGGCCTTGCGGTTTATATAGCCAGCGAGCCACGGCGGGAGAGGGGCGTACTCCGGCGAGGCCCCGCCCACCTCACCTCTCCACGGAGCTTTCACGATCGTCCCCCCAGCGCCACTTTTCCGCGTCACGAGAGCTTTTCACTCGTTTTTGCGTACGAAAGTCGGTGTGGGAATAAAATCGAGAATGAATACGCGAGAAATTGTTCCTTAAATGGTGCGGAGTATATTTTTCCTTTTTTTTTCACTTCTGTGCAAAGCATATAAATATTTTTAAAAGAAATTAATTTCGTACGAATATTATAAATTAATACATAAAGTTTTGAGGGATCAGTCCTTCCATAAACAGGCAAAACTAGTATTTTTTTAAATTAAAATTTTCAAACACCGTTTCATTTTCAAATACCAGTGCGGAATGCATCGAAACACGTGTCTAAATATATTTTAATAAACAGTGGTATTTACCATCCGCTTCCGTAGAGTTTGGCTACCATGCTACATGTCCCGGGCTCAATTCCCAGCGGTTCAAGTTTTGAACATGAATTATATTAGATTATTTTAAATTATAAAAAAAGAACAAATATTTTTTAGAGTTCACCAACCGTTCAATTGATACCAATCACACATATAAAAACAATAACGTAGAAATCCTAAAAAGTATTAAAACAAAAAGTCGTTAACTGCAATTGATTTACTAAATCATATCACGTTTTATACAGGTATTTCTACCACTATTTCTTAAAACCTATTGTTATCTTCTAGGACTAAGCCTCACGTAAGGTGTTTGAAAATGATGCGGAATGCGTAGAAACAGGTTTCACAATAAACTTTACGAAATAGTGTTATTTACCAAATTAAATTTTAATTAAAAATTAAAAACAGAAATAAGTAAAAAAAAATGCGTGTGCTTTATTTCTAGCAATTTATTTCTTTCAACTAACTTGCAGGTTTTTTTCCGTGTACGTTTTTTAAACCGACACCGCATGCTCCTGATAGTTTATTTATCCACAATTTTTTAATCTGCTTTCTCTTGTTTTTTTTCTTTTTACCATTTATATGTTTCCCCACATATGATATTTACATAAAAGTGTATAACATATCGCTCACTCCTTTGAAAAACTTCATAAATCAAAAAACTTGATTTTTCAGGAGAACGTTTTTCAAGTTTAAAAATATAGTACAATGGATTAAAAATAAATATCAAGCCACTTTTTGAACTTTTCACTGTGTAACAGATCTTTTTAGGTAAAACCTGAAGGTTTTTTTTCCATTTCAAAAATATTTAGTATTTAAAAAAAAATTAAACAATACCTTTTCTTCAAAATGCAGAAACAATACTTTCTGCCCTATAGGGGTATTTTTACTTACTGCTCAATACTTACCCGCTATAGCGGGTAAGTATTGAGTTGAAAATATGCCTCTTTTACTGGGATATAGAACATTTTCTGGGCATTCCGAAAACATGCACAACTGAAAATTGACGATTTTCGATTTATGACGTTCTTGAAAGGAGTAAGCGATATGTGAATAAAATTATTTTTCACACACTTTGTAATAGTGATAGTTTTTAGCTACTATGGTGGATGTCCCGTTTTCGATTCCTTGAAGGGCGAAATTAATATTAACATTTAAAAATACAATACTTGTTTAAGACCACTTTTAAGTTAATTAATGTAACATTGATAAACTCAAAATTGGTCTTAAACAAGTGTTATAATTTCATTTAAAAATGAGTCATGTTAACATGATTAATTTTTTATGATCCTTTGAGATTATTAATGTATATTAGTATATGTATACGTAAATATAAAGTGGCATTTATAAACTGTTTTATTTTTATATTATTCTGAATTTAGTAATGAAACCTTAATAAACCCAATAACGGTCTTAAACCAGTGTTTTATTTTTAAATTATTATAAATTTATTAATGAAACTTTAATAAACCCAAAAACGGTCTTAAACCAGTGTTTTATTTTTAAATTATTTTAATTTTATTCATGAAACTTTAATAACCCCAAAAACGGTCTTAAACCAGTGTTTTATTTTTAAATTATTTTAAATTTATTCATGAAACTTTAATAACCCCAAAAACGGTCTTAAACCAGTGTTTTATTTTTAAATTATTTTAATTTTATTCATGAAACTTTAATAACCCCAAAAACGGTCTTAAACCAGTGTTTTATTTTTAAATTATTTTAATTTTATTCA
The DNA here is from genome assembly GCF_059751285.1 of Brachycentrus maculatus. NCBI lineage: Eukaryota > Metazoa > Arthropoda > Insecta > Trichoptera > Brachycentridae > Brachycentrus > Brachycentrus maculatus. The sequence goes on along the minus strand of NW_028280845.1, from coordinate 232,036 downwards.
TGAAACTTTAATAACCCCAATAACGGTCTTAAACCAGTGTTTTATTTTTAAATTATTTTAAATTTATTCATGAAACTTTAATAACCCCAAAAACGGTCTTAAACCAGTGTTTTATTTTTAAATTGTTTTAATTTTATTCATGAAACTTTGATAAACCCAAAAACGGTCTTAAACCAGTGTTTTATTTTTAAATTGTTTTAAATTTATTCATGAAACTTTGATAAACCCAAAAACGGTCTTAAACCAATGTTTTTTAAAATATTATTTTAAGTTTATCAATATAAACACTTAGACTTTTGAGTGTTTAAATGTTACTTTATTAAACCCGAAAGTGGTATACCATAAGTGTTGTAGTTTTATATTATGATCATCAAATATATATTTTTTTAAATAGAAATAAATAAATAATTTTATTAATAAATATTACTGTTTTTTTTACTTCTATATTATTTCAAATTACCCTGGACTGGTACCTGAAGCGCAGGACGTGCCTTCGTGTATTTAAGGGCCAATAAAACCCTTTATCGATTCAATGTGGTATCTTGTACACCATTGAGTACTAGTATTAAAACAAGAAGAAAATTAATAAAACAAACTTTATAAAATAAAACTCCTACTTTTTTTAACAACTTTTATTTTCAGTACTTTTTTTAAATCTGGCTTCGACAAGCAGCTTGTCATCTTCAGGAATATACATATCCATCCCTGAAGAAGCTTATCGAAACCGATTGGAAAAAAAAACAATAATAAAAATTATCTTAAACAAAGTATTATTTTATAAAGTTTATAAAATGTGCCACAAAGTATCAGCAAAAAATATTAAGGAATTTAATAAAACAACAATGAGCAAATATTCTCAATTTTCGCTAATACTGTCATTGCACTCGTGTGAATTGCTGATATGAAATCGATGCTTATGGTGCGACTTACGTTTCTGAATAAATATGTTTTTAAAAACTATATAATAAATTATATAATGCCAACGTGTCAATGCTTAAATACCAAGTATTGTTGACATCAAAATGAGTCAACACAATAAAGGAATTCACTGTCTAAGTTTTATAACCTGATCACCGAGGAACAAAAACATTTACATTGTCAGCATTTCCACGAAGTCAATTTGCAGAAATATGTTTTTTTTTTAAAGAAATAACCTGCATAGCCTCTTTACGAGGTAGATAGAGATAAGATTGAGGTAAGATTGAGGTAAGATTAAGGTAGGATGGTAAGGAAAGGGAAGACAGATGTGAAAAATATGTAAAAGTATTTCAAATCCTTCTTTAGATGTTTGAATAGTGATATAAGGAAATGCATTTTTAATTTATTATTAGATTAAAACCAATATTTTTAGCTTTTCCACTTTTTTTTTTTTTTTTTTTTTTTTTCAAAAAAGTGGAAAAGCTAAAAATATTGGTTTTAATCTAATAATAAATTATATAAGGAAAGATTGCAAGCCTGAAATAAGCGTTATCGATGAAATAAAGGTGTGTTGAAATGGTTTGGACATGTAGAACGAATAAGTGAAAAAACGGACATAAAATAAAGTTATGAGACGAATATAGTCGGAAATAATACCAGAGAAGACCTAGGAAAACTTGGCATGATCGATTATTTCAAATACTTGATCAAAGCGCTCAGGTCGAAAGCCGGAACAATCGGCGGCTTTGTATGAGGATACTCACGAATGTGGAACAGGCGAAGATGGTTTGTAAAGACAGATTGGTGCGGCGTTCTATTCTCTCTGCCTATCCCTGCGGGGAAGCCATATGATAATTGTATTTTGAGTGTGTCCAAATATTTGCAGTTAATTCATCTTCTTAATTACACGTGCAACTAATCATATTAAAAAAAATGTAAAAATAATAATAATGATGAAGAAGAATATGTAAGTCTGGGCATTTACGGGGCTGATGACCGTCATAGGCTGGTTTAAGTGATGATACACACGTGTAACATTCACCAATTCTACCCATTATTGACAACCACACTACTCAAATTCTTGGAAGTTCTAAGTTGCCCAGACTAACATATTCTTCTTCACCTTTGATGAGATGTCGAAAAATAATATGAAAATAACTCCTGTAATCGGAGATAATCCAGATTTTGTGAACAAGTATTTGGACACACTGAAAATGTTGTAAATAATAATGAACTTAATTTTGGATAATTTATGGTTTTCAAATACATATTGGTAAGGCATTCTATTCTCTCTGCCTACCCCTACTGTAAGTTAGTTTGTTGTTCATAAAATCCTATGAAATCGTCTCTTGAACATTGTAACTTACCTACGAAAATCTTTTCGGTCGTAATTTAAGTGCAATACGTTCTTAGCTTAACAGTTCAATGACTCTACCGTTTAAATCACTTCATTCAAGCTTTCTCGCCGAATCAGCACGAGACACCTCGCCCAAAGGGTGCAAGGGTCCCTCTCGACTGATGAGATTCACGTGAGACTGATCCTTTCCCGTTTGCTCGAGAGTCCCAAAATAGCAGCTACTTTCTATTTGACCCGCTGGCGCCACAAAGGAGCACGTACTTAGCAGTGAAATACAAACTAACCAGTATAGATGACATTGGGTCAAAGACCTCGCATTTCTTTTTACCTTGAATACGGTGGCCCAATTGAAATATCGGTTAAATTTTAGATTAACCCCATGAATCCCGATGTTAAAAATGTATTAAATATTTTATGTATAAAATGTACATGAAGACTCGTAGGAGCATATCGCTCACTCCTTTAAGAACGTCGTAAATCAAAAAAACTTGATTTTTCATGAGAACGTTTTTACTACTACTACTACTACTACTACCATCACGCCGTTTCTCCGCAGGGGTAAGCAGAGAGGGTGGAACGCCACACTCTTCTGTCCTGACATACACTCCTCGCCTCCTTCACATCCATACATCTAGTCATACATGCCCTCCGATTACGCAGACTTTTGACACCGCCAGATTTTAGGTTCTGATTGATCTGATCGTGCCAAGTCTTTTTCGGTCGTCCACGTTCTGTTTTCCCTCTCACATTCGCCACATATATTTTCTTAGTCATTCTCTCGTGATCCATTCGCTTCACATGTCCATACCACCGCAAAGAACTCTTCCTAATCTTTTCAATTATTCCTCGTTCAGCCTTACATTCGTCAGAACGTTTTTAAAGTTTAAAAATATGAAACTATGTATTAAAAATAAATATCAAGGTACTTATTGAACTTTTTACTGTGCAACAGATCTTTTTAAGTAAAACCTGAAGGTCTTTTCTCCATTTGAATAAATATTTAGTATTTAAAAAAAAATAATATAACAATACCTTTTCTTCAAAATGCAAAAACAGCACTTTCTGCCCTGTAGCTGGTAAATATTTAGGGTAAACATTTTCTGGGCATTTCGAAAACATACACAACTGAAAATTGACGTTTTTTTATAAATGTAGAGTGGTAATGGTACAAGTGTAAAACGTAATAACTCAAACCAGCCTTTGACAAATCGTAAACCCTGTATTTACAGTATCTAGATATTAACACAAACTTGTACATTTTGTTTTGAATATTGAAAGCCTTAACTTTGTGGATCATATTGATTATTTGATTCATCATTTGATTTTAGTAATAAATGAAACCCTGAAGAGGGCAACAAGTTGGTGCCGAAACTAGTTGGTTAATAAAAATGTGAGTGGATCAGAACACAAAGTATTTTTATTTCTCGAAATAATTGTACATTTTCATTATTTGAGTTGAGATGTCAAAAAATTAAATAAATATATTTAATATTTTTTTTGGAGAATGTTTTCATTGGCTTAAGGTGTTTGAGGAGCGGTTTTTTAAAACGTGAATTTAAAAAGTAATAAAAATAAATCCTTGACGGATTCTGGATTAAATGGTGAATTTAGATAAATGCCGAGAGATGTGTCTAGCGGACCTCATCGGTGGCTGTAAATAATAATAAAAACCCCGATAAATTAAGATCAGATTACAAAAAACTACCGTTGCCTTTTCACTGTTACTGCAGTACTTTGTACATACGTAATTACTGTGAATGCAAAAGACAAGAAAATAAAAATCAATGCCCTAAATAATGGAACTTACAAATTGAAATGTTTGAACTGAATTAAAAAACCAGACCTGAATAAAATCTTAATTGAAACGGTATATATTAAGAAAAAATTCCTATTTTATGTATTGCATATATTTATTTCTTTTCAAAACTTATAATGAACTTTTGAAAATATTACCAAAACGACATAAATATTTTATTAAAAATATGGTTAAATAAATTTTTTAATAGTATGATGTTTCATATCAATCGCAAAATCAAATAAGCAAATCTTAACTTGTAATGTATATATATATATGTATATATATATGTATATATATATATAAATATACATATATATATATATATATATATATATATATATATATATATATATATATATATATATATATATATATATACATATATATATGTATATATATATATAAATATATATATATATATATATATATATATATATATATATATATATATATATATATATATATATATATATATATATATATATATATATATATATATATATACATACATACATATATATTCATGAATGCCTGTCCTTCTCGGAGTCTTTCGAGAGTAAGAATTATGTAGGTCATAATATGTATTATAACTGTTATCGTGATTACTGATATATAAAAACGTCCCTGGGTAATGTGTGACCCCAGAGGTCGAACGCATCGCACTAATGCAATAACTTGAGATAACTCCGCCGATAACACACAATATGACTTATTGTATTCTGACACTTAACTGGCCTACTGATAATTAAAATATAACAACAGCTGGTCATCAAAATAGCCCAATATAAATAGCCCCATCAATATCTCAAAATAGCAACATCAAATCAACTTAGTGTATTTTTTTTTAAATATTTTTTTAGTATACACTCTTGTCCGTCTCCGTAGTGTGACGGTCAACCCACTTGGCTACCATACTAGAGGTCCCAGGCTACAGGGCAGAAAGTGTTGTTTTTGCATTTTGAAGAAACGGTATTGTTTGATTATTTTTTTAAATATACTAAATATTTTTCAAATGGAGAAAAAACCTTCAGGTTTTACCTAAAATGATTTGTTGCACAGTAAAAGTTAAAAAAGTAGCTTGATATTTATTTTTAATACATTTCATTATATTCTTAAACTTTAAAAACGGTCTCCTGAAAAATACAGCTTTTTCATATTTGTCTCAATCAATCTAGTACAGTAAAATAAGCATTTTGAGCATTGTTTTATTTATTTGGCATTAATTTCGCAGAATACCATAATTAATTAAATACAAAAATAAAAACGCTTTTATAAGATCACTTTTTTAAGTTTATTTTTGTATTTTAATATCATAATTCACTTCTGTGTAAATAGCCCTTGAGGTAGTATTTTACGAAAATGGCGCTATATAAATTATCCAAATATTTTTAATTATTATTATTATACACGACGTGGGTAAATCGGGTACATAGTTCTGTAGGTACTAGAATTTTTATGCTTTTTACGAGTTTGTTTCTCAACTGTGACATCTACCATATTCCACGAACTTGAATGGACTTGATATGGTTTTATAGCAATTTCAAATGCCCTCTTTTGATTATGTATAAATATATAGGTAAATAAATATGCATGTATAATGCAGTATTAAACGTATTTTACCTTTACATAAAATATTTTAAATGAACTAAACGGAGCTATTTCGTTCGGGCTATTTTGCGATGTGCTATTCGACAAGGCACTGCTTTGTTGGGGTCACATTGATAGGTCACGCACAAAATCTTATGAAATAAATGACATTAATGAGTAAGAAATAATGAAAAAAATATTTACTGAAATCTACGCACTTTTGCGCAATGCGTTTGATTGTGATAATTATATGCTTTTTTATCAACAATATATAAATACTGATATTTAAATGTAAATATGAACAATAGAGATAAATATCAATGGTTCATTTGAATAAGCTTTTAATTTGGCAGGGATCCTTTCAATTTTATATACCATATATGCAAAATCCTTCTCGAATTATTTTGCATACAGGGAGACGCCTGAAAACATGATTTTCAAATTTTTTGCAGCTTGCGATTTGACCACTTATTTTATTCACAACATTTTGGGTGAATTTAATCGTTTAATCGTTTTAATAAAAAAAATACAAAAACTGTTTTGAAGCGGTGTTTTGAGTTGTGTGGTTGTGTATTTGTTAATCATGAATAGAATGGTGAATATTGTACGCGTGTACAGTGATCACTTTACAAGCCCATGACAGGTCATAAGCCATTTAAATACCCAGAATTCCATATTCTTGTTCAGCTTTATTGAGAAATCCGTATGTCTGCCCCGTAGTGTAAGGGTTAGCGTGTTTAGCTACCGTGCCAAAGATCTCAGATTCCCAGGCGGGTAAAAATAAATATCAGTGATTTTACACTCTAATATTTATTTAATATTACCCTGAACTGGCACCCTGAAGCGCAGAAGTGATCACCTTGCCTTCGTGTAAGTAACGTTCAAGATAACATTGCATTAATATGATGCAGAGCCCTATGCACCATTGGGCGCAGTCTAATCCTTATGGTTAGAATATACGAATAATATACTATTCATCTATGTTAAGATGTCTTTATGTCTATTCATCTATGTTGTGATGTCTATATGCCTATTTATCTATGTTGAGATGTCTATTCATCTACGTTGAGATGTCAATATGCCTATTCATCTATGTTGTGATGTCTATATGCCTATTTATCTATGTTGAGATGTCTTTATGTCTATTCATCTATGTTGAGATGTCAATATGCCTATTCATCTATGTTGTGATGTCTTTATGCCTATTTATCTATGTTGAGATGTCTTTATGTCTATTCATCTATGTTGAGATGTGTATATGTCTATTCGTGTATTTTTGTCAATTCATATATGTTGAAGTGTCTACATGTTTATTAATCTATGTTGAGGTGTCCTTATGTCAATTCATCTATGTTGAGATGTTTTTTTGTCTATTCATCTATGGTGAGATGTCTTAATGTATTGTTATTATGTCTATATGTATTTTTATCCTTGTTGAGATGTTTATATGCCTATTCATCTATATTGAGATATCAATATGTATTTTTATCTATAATGAGATGTTTATATGCCTATCCATCAATGTTGATGCTAGTATTCCGAGTTCAACGATCACGATTGCCTATTTTGTGACGTAATAAGTGCACCAAGACTTTATCTCGACGAAGATAAATTAATGCAGCGGCGCAGTTATTTGGTGACCCGCGGTACCACACCCAAGGCGGAAAATTCACACTTTATCTCAAATCGTTTAATTGTATACTATAATTACGTTTCATAATAATCGTATGTAAGTACTATGATAACTGGTTTGTAGATACTCTTTACTACGCAGTATGGTCATTGAACTGCAAACATCCCGATTAAATCACTATGTCGTGTCCATTCAATTGCGTATCAAAGATATCATACTCTTCTACTAACTAATATTAGTTTTATACCTGTACTCCTTGACTGTCATCTGACGCTGTTTCATTTTGCTTGCGTTGCTTAAAAATAACAACTTTTTACTTTTTTCCACATAAATTGGAATTTAAATGGAAAAAAACTACATAGTTTTAATTTAGATTAAGGTACATACATTATCCGTATATACGAGTAAATATATATATATATATATATATATATATATATATATATATATATATATATATATATATATATATATACATATATATATATATATATATATATATATATATATATATATATATATATATATATATATATATATATATATATATATATATATATATATATATATATATATATATATATATATATATATATATATATATATATATATATATATATATATATATATATATATATATATATATATATATTTAAATATATATATATATTTTATAAGTTTCCACTCATTCATTAGTTTGTTTTGATCGAATAAGCTCCTTAAATGCCCCATTCCAAGTTGACATCGGTTCGGTCGACAGGATGTTGTTTTCGTGTTATTGTATCTACGTCACAGGGCTTTTACAAAGGTCTCAGGTCAGACACCCCTCGCGATCTAAAGGGGTTCTCAGAATTGCTATTCGGAAAATGTAGAACTTTAATGTTTATATTTATATATATATATATATATATATATATATATATATATATATATATATATATATATATATATATATATATATATATATATATATATATATATATATATATATATATATATATATATATATATATATATATATATATATATATATATATATATATATATATATATATATATATATATATATATATATATATATATATATATATATATATAGTTTTTTTTTTAAACGCACATGCGGCAAAAAGGTGTACCATATGATAGATGTTCAAAAGGTGAAATAAGGAAAGAATGCAAAGCTGAGATAAGCATGCATTCTTTTGATAAGCGTATGTTACCTGACATCATCCCTCAGTACCGTTTTATGTTAAATCTTAAAGTTTGTTGCTTAGAATTCTAACTGAACAAGTGATGTGAGTGAAAAATGGTTAAGGGTTGTTTTTCAGCAACCTGATTGGACTGGTATTCGTAGCTTTTTCTCGGTTTATATTTCTCTCCAGCTTAATTTTTCGATAATTTCTATAATTGATTTTTAGCAATATTTATCAAATTTTCATCTGAATTTTACTAGATAAATACTACTTTTTCTTAAAATCTATTGCGACACATATTTCGGTGCATTCCACATCATTTTCAAACACCACAGATTATGAATCTAAGTATGAATTTAAGATTTTCGATAATGAGATAGTGGGATTCACCATGTAAAACTTAAATTAAGAAATTAATTTCCTTAACCCCGTACATAAGATTTTGGTATTTTTTATTGATTCCGCATAATATTTTGTTACTTTTTATCGATTCGGCATTAATTTGTGAAATGACATGTTGATTATTTTAAAATTTTAATACTTGTATAAAACCACTTATTGAGTTTTATTTCATTACACTAGACCAGAGGCTCCCAAACTCTTTTATCTCGTAGACCCCTTGCTTTACCTGATATTGATTTTTATCAAATTCATTAACTTCAAATGTATTTTTGACAGCCGGTATATGTAGTGTTACTCACTTTGAACCACACATGTTACGTTTTATACATTTATATTTTAAATTCAAATTAAAACATAGACCCCTTGCAAGTTGTCATAGACCCCTGGGGGTTGATATAGACCACTTTGTGAATCACTGCACTAGACTATAAAACTGCAGTTGTTTTCATCGACAAGTGATTATTAAAACTGTTTTAATAACAACCTGTCGATGAAAACAACTGTAATTTTAGAAACTAATCGTGTGTAATGAAATAAAACTAAATAATTATTATACAAGAATTAATTTTTTTATGATTAAGATTTTGCTGTCAAAAAAATTTAGGAGCTAGATACATTTATGTAATACGCACAAAGATTCTTGCGCTGATTGAAGCGATGAGATTTACGTGATACGATACAAAAAAACGAATTACTTAACGACTTATTTTAAATGAGTCGTTATTCAACACGATTTGTTAATTTTATCACCCATATCTGCATGTGACACAATTTTTACACATGATTTGATTTTTCATATGAGCTTACGTATAAGTAAAAAGAGGTTCCCTTTTAAAAGTTAAGTACATACAATAATAACACAATGGAAACCAAAATGAAATATCAGCAAATCATGCAGATAATTTTCTAGCTCACGCACATAAACACGGATTCTTCTCGTATTTCTTTCTTACTAATGTCCTATTTCTGTAATATCATATCTTGTTTTTAAATAGTTATATTTGTTATAAGTTTCTGCAAGATATCATATAAAAATAAACAAAAACAAAGCATGATATAAACAAAGATATTCTAATCTGTACCTAAGAAATAGGTCATATATGTACTAGTAGATATAGTCGTCATACGAAACTCTCGAAATGAATTTACAATATATAATTTACAAAGGTTTCTTTTATAATCTGAGGTATGCATATATATATATATATATATATATATATATGTAAATACAACACTTTGAATGTGTGCGAATACTTGTTTACAAATCTGGATTATCTCCAATTAAAGGAATTATTTTTCATATTATTTTTTGACATCTCATCAAAGATGAAGAACAATTTTTTTGACATCTGAACATAAATAAAGAATAATTTGAGTATTGTGGTTGTCAATCATGGGTAGAATTGGTGAATGTTACACGTGTGTAAAGTGATCACCTAAACAAGACTGTGATAGTCGTAAGCCCCGTAAATTCCCAGACTTCCATATTCATATTTAGTAACAATATATATATATATATATATATATATATATATATATATATATATATATATATATATATATATATATATATATATATATATATATATATATATATATATATATATATATATATATATATATATATATATATATATATATATATATATATATATATATATATATATATATATATATATATATATATATATATATATATTTATATAAACATTAAAGTTCTACATTTTCCGAATAGCAATTCTGAGAACCCCTTTAGATCGCGAGGGGTGTCTGACCTGAGACCTTTGTAAAAGCCCTGTGACGTAGATACAATAACACGAAAACAACATCCTGTCGACCGAACCGATGTCAACTTGGAATGGGGCATTTAACGAGCTTATTCGATCAAAACAAACTAATGAATGAATGGAAACTTTTGTAAAATATTTTTTATTGATTCACGGTCGTGAGCAGTTGAGTGTGGTCAGGAGTCAGAATAATTGGCGGGTATGTATAAGGAGATGCAAGAACGTAGAAGAGAATTGTTTTTCAAGTACTGATTTGTGTGACGTTTTATTATCTCGAAAACGGCATAATAGGTAGTTAGTTATATATTTTAAGTTAAGTTTTGTACTGACATTTCTTGGTGGAACTGCATGTTATAGAATAAAATAACAACTATGTAATTTTTTCTACATTAATTTTATTTCGGGTTTCGTCGTTACCGACATCAGCACCAGTCTGATGATGTCGGTTACGACGAAACCCGGTTGATGGTCAAATTAAAACATGTGGAAAAAAATACATTGTTATTTTTTGACATAACATTCACCAATTTTACCCATTATTGATTCAAGAACAATGTTTCAAAATTGGTTCATATATATAGATCTTCGAAGAATTCGAGTAGTGTGGTTGTCACTAATGGGTAGAATTGTTGAATGTTACACGTGTATAAAGTGATCTCTTAAACCAGCCTTTGATGGTTGTCAGCCCCGTAAATGCCCAGACTTCCATATTCTTCTTCATCTTTGATAAGATGTCAAACAAATAATGTAAAAATAACTTCTGTAATTGGAGATAATCCAGATTTTGTGAACAAGTATTTGGACATACCTACTCAAAATGTTGTAAATTACATAGTTGTTAAAATCTGTGTTTGTTTTAAAATTAATACATAAAATAGTTGTTTTTTTTCTATAGTCATGTATATATCGAACAACAGAAAAATATCTTTGTTTATTGTCAACAATGTCATAAATATTTATCATAATAAATTAATATAAATTACAAACAGGTTTGCAGGACGTCTACGACACTGATAATATGAACTAATGATATCATTGCGGATCAAGGAATCATCGCAAGTTTACCTATTTCAAATTATAATACACACATGAATAACACGTTATGACATTGGGTGACCTACAATGATGTGTTGCTACGACCTTGCTTGACCTATCAAACGTTGCGACCTTGCAACAAATTAAGGAGCGTGAGAATAACATATTTCGTAGAGAAACAATCATATACGAGTATATATAACTTCCAAGAATTTGAGTTATGTTGTTGTCAATCATGGGTAGAATTGGTGTTACACATATGTAAAGTGATCACTTTAACCAGCCTATGACGGTTGCAAGCCTCGTAAATGCCCAGATTTCCTTATTCTTCTTCGTCTTGTTGTTGAGATGTCAAAACAATACGTATATTAATATATATAAATAAATATATATATATATATATATATATATATATATATATATATATATATATATATATATATATATATATATATATATATATATATATATACAGTGGGTGGCCAAATTATTAGGGACACTTGTACTTTTTTGTAATTTTCAAGTTTAAATGAATTTTGTGGTCAAATCAATTCGTTGCAATTATTTTTTCTTATTTTTTTTTGTTGCTGGTATCATAATTATTATTTTGAAGATGTATACATAATATATAATACTGTGAAATATCAAAAAAGTAATGTTTTTTTTCATTTGGATGTTGATTAGTGAAAAATTATATTGGTGTGAGCTCAGTTAATATTTTTTCAAACCATTTTTGTGTAAGTTTTTTGAGTTATGTATATATATTTATTTATGTTTATTTCATTTCTGAAAATTGTCTTCACAGCCGTGCATTAACTTTAAAAATATATTTTTTTAATTAAAAAAGATAAATATTAGTGATTTTATTATTAACACTATTTCTGTGAGCCTAGGCGACTCATTATTAGAAATAGGTATCAAATTGTGTTAGAGTGGGTTCGAACCGAGAAACTCTGACTGAAAAGTCCGCCACACTAACCACGAGACCGCAACCCTACATCTTTTTAATGAAATTTTAATTCACACCTAAGATTGTTTGTATTGCTAGTTTGTTTTGATCGTATAAGCTCGTTAAATGACGTCGGCCCCATTAACAGGATGTTGTTTTCGTGATGGTATCTACGTCACAGGACTATTTATTACAAGGGTCTCGGGTCAGACACCCCTCCCCAGCTAGTGGGGTTCTCAGAATTGCGAATCACTCGGGCAAGGTCAAACAAAGTGTTTGGATGATTCTAGAATGCAATAAGAAATGACCTTTTTGGTGTCGTCTTTGCTGCAAATCACGGGGACGGCGTTTTTATTTTTTATTGTATTGATGTAAAAAATATAAAAAAATAGATGATGTTTTCATAGCATGCGAAATGATTGACGAAAATGATGTCGCAAGCATTAATTTTAACCATAGCCGTACCAGAAAAACACAAATGAAATTTTCCATTGGTGTCGGGTTAAAAAAACTACATAGTCATATATTGAACAGTTTTCTTGTATACTTTTATAATTCTATTACTACTACTACTACTACTACCACCACGCCGTTTTCCCGCAAGGGTAGGCAGAAAGGATGGAACGCCACACTCTTCTGTCCTGACATACACTCCTGGCCTCCTTCACATCCATACATCTAGTCATACATGCTCTCCGATTACGCAGACTTCTGACACCGCCAGATTTTAGGTTCTGATTGGTCTGATCGTGCCAAGTCTTTTTCGGTCATCCTCGTTCTGTTTTCCCTCTCACATTCGCCACATATATTTTCTTAGTCATTCTCTCGTTATTCATTCGCTCCACATGTCCATACCACCGTAAAGAACTCATCCTAACTTTTTCAATTATTCCTTGTTCAGCCTTACATTCCTTTCTTATATCTTTTATAATTCAATAGTAATATATCGTGGGTGTACTGGCAAAATATATGCAATTTCGACTTAATGAAAAAAATGGTAAAATACAATTGGTATTTTGAAATGTCATATATATGTGGTTTTAAAAGTAATTTCAACTTAACGTTTAAAGGCTGGTATTTTATTCAGGCTAAAAGCTTTAAATAACAGGAATTATTCAAACATGGATTTTAGAGTTAACGTTTTTTGCCAGTATATCCACAATATGGTGTGTCGAGTTGTGGTCCCGTGGTTTGTGTTGCGGACTCTTGAGTCAGAGTTTCTCGGTTCGAACCCATTCTACCACAATTTGATACCTATTTCTAATAATGAACCACTTAGGCTCACAGATATAGTTTGAAATTTAAGTATTTTTGTAAATAATAAAAACACAATATTTCTCTTTTTTCTTTAAATTAGAAGTTATGTTATAAATTATAAATAAAACACTCAAATACTGTATTTTGTTAAGGCTCGTTTTGGAAGCTGCAGATGTTTCTCGTTATTGTATTGTATCTCCTTAAAGGCATGAGTTTAAACAATGAAATTACCTAGGTGAATGATTTTAGTTCAATGATTTTAGTTGTGTGATTACATAAGATATGAGTAAACTTATGTATTAAGTTTAAACTATCTTAACATAACCTTACCTAACTAACTAACTAACTAACCATCACGCCGCTTCCCCGCAGGGGTAGGCAGAGAGAATAGAATGCCACACCACTCTGTCCATGCATCTCCTCATACATACCCGCCGATTGTTACGACTCCTAACCTGACCACTTTCAAGTATTTGGCATACCTGATCGTGCCATGTTTTTCTCGGTCTTTCTCTGCTCTTTTTTCCACTTACATTTGCCTCATAAATTTGTTACCTCATAAATTTGTTACATAAACCTAACCTAACCTAACACTTACACACTTTACTATCACTACACTTAGTTCTTGTGACAACAACATAGATGCAATCTTGTGGATACCCGCATAGTCTGACATCGGATTCTAGATTTGGCTCTCCTAGAAAGCAGTCACTCACTTATAGCTATCTAGAAATACTTTTTAATAAAATTATATTATTTATAATAAAATTTTTAATAAACCAAAGTACTAGCGAGTTATTACTGACCACCTTCCACAACTTTCGATCATAACAGTTTCTGTAACACGTTAGCATCCGGGGGTTCGGGGACTTCACAGGATAACAATATTGATAGAATATATTTTTTATATTCAAAAGCATTGTTAACATTGTGGTATGGTAGTATAACGCTGTCCTTATCAATCATCGTTCGCTTATTGTAATACCACTTTAATAAACACTAATTAAAATCAATATGAAAATTAATCAAACATTGAATCGTAGAATCAAAATTAAAGAACATCTAAGGTGCCTTAATAATAACATGTAGTTATATTACACAAAGTGAACGATGAATGATAATGAGATTATTAATATTTATATATTTCATCATATATTATTTCGAGAAATAAAAATACGTTGTGTTTTGATCCACTCACATTTTTATTAACCAACTAGTTTTGGCAATTGAACAATTGAACCCTGAAGACGGCAACAGGTTGTTGCCGAAACTAGTTGGTTAATAAAAATGAAGAGTGGATCAAAACACAAAGTATTTTTATTTCTCTAAATAATATATCAATGTGATCCACAAAGTTAATGCTTTCAATATTCAAAACTAATTTCATGATAGTTTCGATATTGGACAATAATTGGTTTTTAGGATACTATGCCGTTGCGTGTGGATACTTTGAGAAGCCTACGTTTCAAGGGCTATCGTCATATTTTTTTTGCATGTTGATTTCATGATTGCCAATGCAATTCGACAGGTCGACTACTAAAAGCATTGACGCACAACGACATAAGCGCGTCATCACCACTGCCCTTAAAATATTACATTTTAGCGTAAAATCTATATCGACGTCTCAACATACATACATACATAATATGTATGTATGCACATAATATGTGAAGAAGAATATGGAAGTCTGGGTATTTACAGGGCTTATGACCCATCATAGGCTGGTAACAAGTGGTCACATGAAATATTTACACCATTTTACCCATGATTGACGACCACACTACTCAAAATTTTGGAACAATTGTGTGTGTATATAAATATTTTTCAAATGGAGAAAAAACATTCAGGTTTTACCTAAAAAGATCTGTTGCACAGTAAAAAGTTCAAAAAGTGGCTCGATATTTATTTTTAATACATTTCATTATATTCTCAAACTTTCTATCACGTTTCTATCACGGGCTGGTTTCAGTGATCACTTTACACGCGTGTAACATTCACCATTCTAGACATGTTTGACAATCACACTACTCGAATTTTGGAAGCTATATTTATGCTTCAATTGAAAAGACTCTGCTTCTTTGGCGACATCTATGGTTAATATTAGAAAGTTTTTTAAATTCATTTAGCAAAAAGCTCCATAAAATGTATGTACCTAACATTATTCCCAAATTATTTTACAAACTGAGAGACGTCTGAAAATATAATATTAATTTGTTTAATTTATTTTTCGGTCAGTTATTTTTATTCACAATATTTTGAGTGTTAAATTTTTTTTTACAAAATAAAATAAAAAATAAAAACTTTATAAAATAAAACAACTTTGTTTTAACCAATTTTTATTGGTACACTTTTTCCAACCGAATTTTTCCGAAATTGGTTCACAAATCTGGATTTCGCTCCACTTAGGAGTTATTTATATCAATATTTTTTAATGATGTTTTAACATGGATTTTCTTATTCATTTATGTTGACATTCAGAATTGGTAAAAAAAAATTTGGAGACCCTCGAAAGTTGAATCAAATAAATCGTCTCGTCAGATCACCAAATTTGTAATTTAACTTTTTAATTTATTATTAGATTAAAACCAATATTTTCAGCTTTTCCACTTTTTTATTTGACCAGCGACCGGGTTTCGTCGTTACCGACATCATCAGACTGATGATGTCGGTAACGACGAAACCCGGTCGCTGGTCAGATAAAAAAGTGGAAAAGCTAAAAATATTGGTTTTAATCTAATAATAAATTAAAAATGCAATTCCATCACGAAGTGTCAGTGGATAATATAAATCTATTAATATCATTTTATTGTTTATCTTAGCAATATCCAAATGAAACAAAACTGTATTTAACTCTCCTTATCATCCATCGATCACTTTGTGTAATACCATTTAAAAAAACACTACTTCGTAACTACTGAACTGTTTTTGGTTGAACCCTATGTTTTATGATAATACTGATAGAAAACAAACGATATTATTGTAATCAATATATTTTTTAAATAATATATAATCACTCAATTATGCAAGTTTGATAACGGTCAGTATAGAAAATGTTACATAATAAGTCATGTGTATTTAAATACTGCTGATGTCATAATTATCATAATATTATTAGATTAAATAAAAATAGAACTATTGTTTTTCAATATTGTTTGCATATATCCTTATCAAAAATATCTAATTACATGCTCCCATTTTTGGGTTTTTAATATCCGTAGGTTCTTATTTATTTATTTTATTTATTCGGGAATTTTACAGCTTACATATAAAAAAAATGATATAAAACAATAGTTACATTAACAATAATAAACATTACATTACATTGACAAAAAATAGTTACGTTAAAAAAAGCCAATTAATCAATTCCACAATTATGTTATAAAACTATTGAAAAACATTCAGAGATTAAACAAAAAACAAAAAAACAAAACAAAAAAGGGTATTACTGTATATAAAATAATAGATTTAGCAGGAAGGAGAAGGAAAGGAGAGGAATTAATGAGGGTGGTTAAGGATTTTTTTTTCTAGGTGAGAAGTTTAAAAATATATTTATAAATATACATACATATATATATATATATATATATATATATATATATATATATATATATATATATATATATATATATATATATATATATATATATATATATATATATATATATATATATATATATATATATATATATATATATATATATATATATATATATATATATATATGTATATATATATATATATATATATATATATATATATATATATATATATATATATATATATATATATATATATACGCATACATACACACACATATATACATATACACATTCATTATTTATACAGAAAAAAAAATTGTCATGCACCGTTCACCCCCCACCCATAACATAACTAGGTTATTGGTGGAGAGTAAACAGAGTATGAGAACTTTCTACTAACCTCTTTTTTTCTTCTTCTTCTGGCTTGTGGCCTGTTTTTAAGAAGGATAAGACTCTTGCGATATCGATTCCCAGCTGTCAATTCATCTCGCTAAGTCAATTCATCTCGGAGGTTTCTACCTTGGAGTTGGCCGTGCAGTGCGTTGTGGGGGAGTCTGGATGGTTCCATTCCGCTCACATGCGCAAACCATTGTCTTCTTCGCTGCCTTCCCCACCTAACGACACCTTCGATCTCGCATGTTTCTCTTATCCTGGTGTTTCTCATTCTATCTCGTAGCCAGATATGCTCCTTAGAATCTAAATTTCTGACACTTTTAGCGTTTTTTGTTATTTTATATATTCGTGAATTTAAAAGAACAGATACAACAATGAACGAATTTGTAAAAATCTCAAACTAGTTACGACGATCCTTTCCAAAAAAGGTACTTCCTCTACCTGAGAGGGACTTACACTAAATATTTTATTTTACTTGATTTAGGATTTGAAACAGTCTTTTCCCTTAGTATAATTATTTCATATTTTTATTTCAAAATATTTTTTCATATCCGTTGTTAGGCTATTGAAATATTTCCCAAATATTGGTTTTGCCTGGTGATACATTTGTTTATTCTATATTCTACAACAATTTTGGAATCTCAGCGATGTCCTTATTTTAAGCTTCTTGAACATTTTAGGATTTTGACGCACCCACAACGTCGTAGATACGCGTATTTCAAAAGTTCCGGGAATGTGTCTTAGGAGTCATGCACACGCCTCGCGCCGCGCGCCGGTCGGAGCGGCCCGCAAAAAACGCTCGCCATAAATCTCTCTCCAAAAGCGCGGACGCAGACGGGCCGGGCCAGGAAGTGAGGGCTATGCCTAATGAATGTATCAAAACAATTTTTTGCGCGCCGAATTCCGAGCTATGCGTTGACCCTCGCCGCCATGGGCCCAACGAGCGGCGCCCGGCCGCGCGCGCTGCCTCGGCGCCACTTGACTTGTTTACTTCTCCGTGCCCGAGTGGCCTCACGGGGATTTCTCCTACGCCTCCATATAAATTTACTTACTTTATGAAATAAAACAACTTTGTTTTAACCACTTTTTAAAATTAGTAAATTCACAGTAGTTTCACATTTTCAATAAATTGCGGAACTTAATTTTAAAAAAATTGCTTTGCAAGGGAAGGTTTGTCAGGAAGCCTAGCATCTAGGCTTCTTGACTCACAGGGATTTCCCCTATGCCTCCATAGAAAATTAGTAAATTCACAGTTTAATCGGGATACAATTTTGTTTATTTATTGTAACTGCAGACAGTTGGTAGAATTCCATATTGAATTGTTGGGTAACATATCCAAATTAAACAAGGTTTATTGGAATCTATTCTACATGTATTTATGTATATGTTAATAGGTGACGTGAGTGTTTGATAATGTCTTAACAAGACGAAACGCGTCACGTATTAACATATCGTAGTGGTACAGGAGAAAGTGACCAACTAACAAAACGAAAAAGGTTCAGGAGGTCCATTTAAGTCACTTTTGCTTGACAAGAATCAATGCTAGTTAGTAATTTTTAACAAGTCAATATATTATGCTTCCAACTTTAAACTCCTTTTAGATTTTTTCAGGGCGATATTAAGCTAGCGAGATATCAAACAGTTAATGATCGCGTTTTTGTAAAAACTGCACTTGGTCACATTCTCCTGTATGACAACATAAATAAATGTAGAATTCAATCCAATAAACCTTGCTTAATTTTGGATATATTACCCAACAATACAATTTTGTTTCACATTTTCAATAAATTTCGCAACTTAGTTTTTAAAAAAATTTGCTTTGCAAGAGAAGGTTTGTAAGGAAGCCTAGATGCTTCTGTATCAGATCTGGGAATGCGGTGGGACAGCTTTCAATACGCCTCCACAGATCGTTCGATGCACAAAATCATCTTCTATTATGTACCGCTTATTCTCTAGCCTTTTTTTCTTAAAATTGTTATAATATTATAAGTTAAAATATAACTATCAATATAGTTTGTTTTTACCTTTATCAAAAATTAATATTATGTGCTCTCATTTTTTTCTATTATTAATGTATGTAGGTTCATTTTCATATTCTTCTTGGTGAATGCTTTGTGACATGTTTTAAAGAGGGATTAGCCTCCAGAGATATCGAAACCCTGCTGTCAATCCATATCTTTATTGGTCTGCCCGGGAGTCGCCTACTACGCCAATGCAATGTGGGGGAGTCTGGGATGATTCTATTCTCTTCACTTGCGCGTACCATTATCTTCTTCGTTCCTTTCCCTACCTATCAACATCATTTTATGTTATTTTACACAAAAAAAAACACACAAAAAACAAATACAATATCTTTCATTAAGTACAATCAATAAAAATTGTGTGTAAGTCCCTCTTCATGCGAAAGAGAGGCACAGCGTTACTACAATAAATTATTTTTTTCAAAAATGTTTATTTTATAATTTAAACGTATTTTTTTTTGATAGAATATTAAATAAATAAAAATTTCGATTCCTGTAGGTCTAATATAAGCAACACTTACACTGATAGACTGACATAAAGGGAAGTAATTTTTAAGTCATATAGTATTTTAGGATTTTTTAAAAACTTTTTAATTTTTTTTTTTAAATATTTAATATATTTAAATATCTTGAATTATTTACCCTACAGCGTAAGTGTTCTCATGAGGGGTTTTGAATAATATTGAAGGTCTATTTTTTTAAAAAATCGAAAATATTTTTTTCATTAATTTCTCAAATTGCCTCACAATAGACGTACAAGAAAGCTCATCTAGAATAATAGACATCACGCAGGTATAAAGCAAATATCTCATTCGCGATATTTAAGCACACATTATTATTTATTACCAGTCAAAAATGTTTTTGTAACGTCCAATTGCATTAACTTATTTTACTTATAATATATATTACAATTTGTAAATGAAATATATATATATATATATATATATATATATATATATATATATATATATATATAATATATATATATATATATATATATATATATATATATATATATATATATATATATATATTTATATATGTATATATATATATATATAGATATATATATATATATATATATATATATATATATATATATATATATATATATATATATATATATATTATATATATATATATATATATATATATATATATATATATATATACATATATATAAATATATATAAATATATATATATATATATATATATATATATATATATATATATATATATATATATATATATGTATATATATATATATATATATATATATATATATATATATATATATATATATATATATATATATATATATATATATGTATATATTAACCATATATTAACCATATCCGCTCCCTAGGTGGAGCATATGGACAACCACACTACTCAAATTCTTGGAAGTTCTATATATATGAACCAATTTAGAAACCTTGTTCTTGAATTACTAGAACTTCACTAGAGACATCTATTGGCGAGATGTAAGGAAGCTTTTTGTTAAGCAGAAACTCTTATATTAGTATGTTAGGTCCGAATCCTGGATTATAATCACACACATGAGAAACGCCAGAAAAATACCATTTTCATTTTTATTATTTAGCTTATAATTTGACCAGATAATTTATTTACAACATTTTGAGTATGTCCAAATACTTGATACACAAAATCTGGAGATAATCTAGATTTCGTGAACAAGTATTTGGACACACTCAAAATGTTGTACGACCTGTCTCGTTGAACTAAACAAATGACCCAAACAAAGTCACGCTGGACAATGACTATGACAATGTTGTTGTGTTCATGACTGCAATATTGCGTTACCCTTCATCAGTCATCTGCCTCACGTGCTAAAAAAAACGCAAGTTAGTAACATCTTATCATCATCATAATGACCACTCGCAGTTTCCCAGTATATGCACATGTGCGATGCACTACTACATCCTCACACTATCAAATCTACCAACAACAAAAAAAAACATTTTCAAATATACCAAATCCTGTGATACATTTTTCAAATTCACCAAAACCTGTGATAATTTTTCGAATTCGCCAATACCTGTGATTCATTTTTCAAATTTACCGAAACATGCAATTCATTTTTCTAATTCACAATTTTTAGTGATTCATTTTTCAAATTGACTAAATCCTGTAATTCTTTTTTCAAATCTACCAAATTTTGTGATACGTTTTTGAAATTGATCAAAACCTGAAGTCCGTTTTTCTAATCATCCAAAACCTGTGATTATTTTTTATTTTATTTACTAAAACCTGTAATTAATTTTTTAATTTTTATTTAATACAACCTGTGAAACATTTTTTATATTCGCTAAAACCAGTGATTCTTTTTCAAATTTACTAAAACCTGAAGCTAAATTGGCAGAACACATAAAGTCCTGGTTCCAACCCTTATGTATGGAAGTGAAGCATGGAGTTGACAATAGATGTTTAAAAAAAGAATCCGAGATAAGCATTATTGATAAAATTAATATTGGTGTTTTGGAAATGTGGAACGTATGAGTGAGGAAATAATTGTAAAACAAAATAATGATGCTAATTTATCTGGAGAAAGAAGCATAGGAAGATTGAAGAAAACTTGGCACGATCAGGTGTCTCCAATACTTGAAAGCGGTCGAAATGTATGAGGAGATTTTTTCACTGTAATTTTTTTTCAATATTACCGTGGACTGGACCAGAAACGGAGGACTGATCACCTATCCTTCATGTGTTAACGATCTCTTAATCGTGTTATCTTTAACACTTTACATGATGCAGTGCCCTATGCACCATAAGGGTACGGATAAGGGTTTGAAGATGTATGAGATGCATAAATGTAGAAAATTTATTTATTTATTTTATTTGTTCGGGAAACGGCAAAGAATGTTTGCAAAACATATGGTGGCATGGCATCCTATTCTCTCTGCCCGCCCCTTCGGAGAAACAGGGTTATGGTTATGATAAAATAACAACTTTGTTATTTTTTCCGCATTAATTTTATTTGACCAGCAACCGGGTTTCGTAATGCAATTCCACCAAGACATGTCAGTACAAAATTTAAATCTAGGGTTATGATTAGTTAGTAAGTTAAAACATATTGTTGATTATTCAAATTAGTTTAAACTGTAAACAAAACGATTCACCGGACCGATGCAGTTCGGGCAATAAAATTCAAAGTAAATGGCCAAAAGATAAAAGTGATTTGTGCAAGTCATTAATAATATGTTGTTTAGAAGACAGCGACAGTAATGAGTAATTGAAATTATAATTAATGTAATATTTTCCTCGTATGCGGCGATACGTCTCTAGTACACGATAGCGTGGGAAAATATACAATGCAGTATGAATTCTTTGAAATGAGATTTACTTCTTAATCAGTAATTCTTATTGGCTTATCAAATAACGTAGAGAGTTTCCCTCTTTTTTCTAGCAAAATTTATTTTTTCGAAGTAAATTAATAATTATATTGTAAATCCCGGGTAAAACGCAAATCAATATATATTTTATGTTTTAATTTAAAATCAAACACAGATTTTTTGAGTCTACTAAGTTGTATTTTACTAACAAAAACAAATAAAAAATTATATTGTGACAATTGTTTCGTGTTTTTGTCAATAAAATACAACTTAGTAGACTCAAAAGATCTGTGTTTGATTTAAAATTAATACATAAATTAAAATGGAGTTCTAAAAATTAAACGCCAAATCAATAAATAAATAAACAGATCAATATCGTGAATTCTTAATTTAAATATTACTTGGTAAATACCACTGTTTCCTGAAATCTATTGTGACACATGTTTCGATGCATTCCGCATTATTTCCAAACATCATACATGAAATTAAGTCTAAAATTTAATGTTGTGTCTTTGAGATGTTGAAGGATACTAAGAGGGTAATAACTGTTTTATGTGATTTAAGAGTTTTATTGAAATTATTTTTATTTTAAAAGTCTAGTTTTATCCATAGAGTAGAATTAAAATCGTAGAATTAATAGTAGAATTACAGTTTGCCTCCGTGGTGTAATGGTCAGACTGATGGCTGATAGTAAAATATACATATAAATCAATTTTTTATCTCTGATATATGAAAGGTACTATTTAATTTCTAAATTAATTTTTACTTTTTTTTGGAATACCGTGCTGGAGGTCCCGGGTTCGATTTTATACTGTAATATTTATTAAATATTACCCTGGACTGGTTCCTGAAGCGCAAGAGTGATCACCTTGCCTTTTATGTAAGTAATGATCATGATAACACTGTGTCAATTCGATGCAGTGATCTATGCACCATTGGGTGCGGATAAGGGTTATAAGTAAGTAAGTAAGAATTACAATAAAAAATGTATGGATAATATTACTAAATGACTACCGAAACAATAAATGACATAATTATGTATCTTGAAACATTGTTTTTATAGTTATTTTATTGATGAAATATGTTATTCATTTATTGAATTATTTTCCTTAACTCTATAAAAAATAATCACATTGACCCTAGCTGGAGTTGCACTGAAATCTCAATTTCGTTTGTTATTTTTTTTATAACCTATCACCATGCGAGTGAGTGTCATCCCTCACTAAAGGATTATGAATATTATACAATCATTGCCATATATGGGACTTGAAATATGGTTTATTTATCTATAGTATAGAGGAAATTCATTCATCTATAGCTGTGTTCCACAAAGTGTGTACCGCGGCACACTGGTGTACCGTGGTCATTAGTTGGCGTGCCGCGATAGTCTGGTTTTGTGAAGATAACACACCTTTAAATAGCTAAAATCTATGCGAGCGAGGTGCTTTCTTACGCGAAGAGGGTGCGAATTAGAATTTTTTACTCTGACTTCTATTAAATTAATAAACTTAAGCTTAATGTTGGGAAAACAAAATACATGGAGTTAGGAAGAAGAAAGCCAAACCCAAGGATGAATATATATATTGATAATGAAACCATAGAAAAGGTTGATGAAATGAAATATTTGGGCATAATACTAGATTCAAAATTGACATTAAATGCAAATTTTGAACACGTTAATAAAAAAATATCAAAAAAAATATTTTTCCTTAGTAGATTAAGGAATAAATTAAATAAAGATACTGCAGAACTAATTTACAAAACAATCATTCTTCCACATATAGATTACTGCTCAACAGTGTTATTTTTAGCAAACGAAGGAAATCTAAATAAACTAGAAATTGCACAAAATAGGGCGATGAGAATAGTTCTTGGGAAGAATAAATATAGCAATGTAAAAGGAATGAGAGATGAACTAAAATGGTTATCTGTAAGAAGAAGACTTAAATTTAATATGTTGATATTTGTACATAAATTTTTTCACGATAAGTTGCCAAAATATTTTAAGGATAAAGTTGTCTTAAACAAAAATTGTCATGAATATGCTACTAGACAAAAGGATAAGACTACCATTATTGAAAAGAGCTGAGTCGCAAAATTGCTTGATGTATAAGGGTTTAAAAATGTATGATGAGATGCCTGAATGTATGAAGAATGAAAAGTGTCTGAAAGAATTTAAAAATAAATGTCTAAGTTACTGTAAGGAAATGTAAATATATAAAGATGATGTAAATGTATATAATAGTTTATATTAGTTTTAATATAAGCTAACTTAAGAAATAAATAAAAAAAAAAAAAAAAAAAAATAATGAAAAAAGACAACGCCTGAGGACGATCAACGTAGAGGTGAGAGCAGTCTTATCAACAATTGCTCCAAATTTTTGTCGCCTGTGCTCAGTTAAGTAGGCTCGCAATTTGTACTAAACATAATTTTTTATATGTGTTTTCAGATTATATTAATTTGAATAATAAGTAAATACTAAATTACCTTCTTTCTTTGGTGTACCTCTAATTTTTTTTTATTTGACAGGTGTACCTTGAACAGAAAAAGTTTGCGGAACACTGATCTATAATATCTAGAGAAATCTGAGATGTACTTAAATTAAGTGATATTTTTTCGAGTTTATTAATATTCTGTATGAAATAAAGGAGCTTTTATTGTAACTTACTTACTGACTAACTAACTAACAAATATTTGTATGAATCAAGTAGAACGCCACACAAACCTGTCATTGTAAAGAATATTTGCTTCTTCCACATTCATCCATCTCCTTATACATACCTGCCTATTATTCCTACTCTTGTCCGGACCTCTTCCAAGTATCTGAAATACTTGATCTTGCAAAGTTTTTTTTCAATCTTTTCTCTGTTTCTATTACCAACCATATTTGCCCGATAAATTTGTTTATCTTCCCTTTTTGATATTATTCCAATTACTGTTCCTAAAATTTCTGCACAGTAGGTTTTTGTGTTTTTTGTGTGTTCTCCACTTTACGTGATTCCACTAGTTGTTATTTGGGGTTGCTATGCAATGAAAAATAAAAATATCGTTTAGGATTTTTATGGAGTGTGTGGAAGTTTTTGGTGAGAGTATTTTAATGTTTTTGATTTAACAAGGTATGGCCGAAACCGGTAGGTTAAATTGTATTAATAAAAAAGTGGTGATAATAAAGTTAATTAATTTTATTAAGATATTATAAAATGTGCCACAAAGTATTTGCGGAAAACATTCAAGAAAAAATAACTTCTCTTTCTTCACTCATTCTGTTCACATGCCCAAACCATCTCAACACACCTTTCTAACCATTAAAGGCATTATATCGTATCAAAATATCAATATCATTACTGAATAATGATATTTAATTAATAAATATAACGCATTTCCAAGAATAACACATTTCACTTACTGCCTTTGGGGCTTCCAAACATTCCACTGCGATTGCAGTTCAAGTAGTAGAATTTTACCCATGGAAAATTACAATATTTAGCAACGATTGCAATTATTGACAACGCTAACAGAACGTGATACACAGAGAAAAAGTTCATTGAACGTTGAATATGATTAATTTAATCGATATTTTTATTAAATAACAAATCTTTAAAGTTGCGTCTTTAGGAGAAATTTGTAATAAATGCTTTATTTATTATTATTTTTTTGACATCATATTAAAGATGAACAACAATATGGAAGTCTGGGCATTTACGGGGCTAAAGACCGTCATAGGCTGGTTTAAGTGATCATTTTACACACGTGTAACATTCACAAATTCTACCCATTATGTACAACCACACTACTCAAATTCTTGGATGTTCTATACATATAAACCAATTTTGAAACATTGTTCTTGAATCACTAGAACTTCACTAGAGGCATCTATTGGTGAGATGAAAAGAAGCTTTTTATTGAGCAGAAGCTCTTTTATCAGTTATACACATTACATGCTTTCGTATGTATATGTGTTTAACTTGATGTAACACTCTCCTTATCATTCATCGTTCACTTTGTGTAATACCACTTTTATAAAAGTGGTATTGCACAAAGTGAACGATGAATGATAAGGAGAGTGTTATATTACCATACCACAATGTTAACAATGTTTTTAAAATATGTACATAACATAACTTTATTTTAATGATCTATACAATTCTTAAATAAATTAAATAGATTGTATAGGATCCGGGTATTTTTTGGGGAAAATATAATGTAAAACGTAATCAGTATTTTTCTGTTATCAATTGAATGAATAATTATTGTTTTTGTCGGTGCGCGTATGTTCCAGTAGGCACCTTCAAATAAATACATTTGTTTTGACAAATTGATGTACTTACAAAAGCGAAATCTGTTTATTTCGTTCATCACGAAATGACATTTTTATGCCTGATTGAGAAATGACATTCGTTTGACCTTAAGTCTGAACAAACAAATTCCTGAAATGATAAATTCATACGACGCAATTAAAGAGATGAATTCCTGAAAATGAACGTGATATATCATTTAAAAATGTGTCAATTTGGTATTTTTAAAGAGTTTCATTACTTTTTTTCCTTTACTAACTTACTGATCAATCATTACACCAATATTTCCCCGCAGGAGTTGGCAGAGAGAACAGAACGCCACACTTATCTGTCTTTGCAAATACGCCGCATCCACAGTCATGCGTCTTCTCATACATATCCGCCGATTATTCCAACTCCTGAGCTCTTTTTTGAGTATTTGAAATACTTGATTTTACCAAGTTTTTCTTAGCTTCTTCTGCTCTAATTTCTAACTACATTCGCCTCTTCAATTTATTTTACAGTTCTTTTCTCATTCATTCGTTGCACTTAATATAATTTTTTTCATCTTAATTTTAACACTAATGCTTATCTCACTTTTGGATTGTTTTCTTATTTCACCATTCGAATATCTATCGTACATCGTTGTCCCGCACATTCGTCTGAGAGATTGCATTTTGACTGCAAATCTCCATGCTTCTCTTCCATGCATACTCCTTCAAACATCTCTGTCTTGTGCTTTTTGTAACCATTTTTTTTCTTCTTTATAAAGGATTATGTCCTGTCATTCTCCGGTCCGCTCCTGGGAGGTGGAAGACCAGCTATCTATCCATCGTTTAGGTGGTATTCCTGGGGTCTGCTACCTCTTACTCGCTCTTCCCACATGATTTCTCCAGAAACGTCTTCTTTCTCTTCCCCATCGCACAACATCTTCAACATCGGAAATTTTTCTTATTTCAGAGTTTCTTACTCTATCGCGAAGTGTTAGGCCTGCAATGGGTCTTTATTTCGAGTCTTTATTTAGTTAGAGTCTTTATTTCGGATGTCCTAAGAAGGCTTTTTGCTCTTGCGGTGTCAGCTCTTGTTTCTGTGCCGTATTTCACGATCAGTCTTACGCAGGTTTTATAAATTCTCACCTTACTCTCTTTCAGCATATGTTTATTTCTCCATACCGCATTTTTTAAGCATCCAGCTACAGCAGCGGCCTTGTTTGCTTGCTCTTTTCGTAAGTTTTTGCTTGGTCTTTGTTGCTCTTTTTGTAACCAATTTCCAGCAACTCTTCAGATCGTCAGAACATCTTGCGGGTGGTCTCTCTCGGCTTCTATTATCCTCCCAAGGTCTCCACTCAATTAACCCCTCGATTCACCTCTGATCTTTTAATCTGGCAAGATGTCCCGCATATACATAAAATACCAAATTTAGTATGGCAATACACACTTTGTCCGCGTTAATTCCGTTCAAATACAAACAAACAAGTAAACAACGGGTCATTGAATTCGGATATCAATGAAATTAGCGACTGGTCAACAGTCACTTCACTCGATTAATTTTCTTTGTTTTTTTTTTTAATAAATTGCTTACAAAACAGGTGTAATCACCAATATTGCAATAGGAATTAAACTGTTCAAAACAACATCGACCAAAGTACATTTAAATATTAAAAAATACGCGGATCTCTGTTGCCTTGTGTATTATTTATTGCATTCGTTCTTTTCAAATTTTGTAACAAATAATTTACATTTTATTATATCTTTTTTACTATATAATTAATGATAATCTCGGCTAATTTATTTATTGTATTATATTTCTAATTCATTCTTGTCAATTTTTTTAAAATTTTAAGCAATTCATTCAAATTTTAAATAAAAACAAATATTTTTGACATCTAAACATAGATGAAGAATAATTTGCTAGTCTGGGTATTTACAGGGCTTACGACGCGTCATAGGTTTAAGTACTCACTTTACATACGAACAACATTCACGTGATTTAGACACACCCAAAAAGTTAAATTATAAGCTTAAGAAAAAAATTAAATCATATTTTCACGCTTATCCCAGTATGAAAAAAAATGCGGGAAGGATCTTGTATCCGTTAAAATTATAAGAGCGTCTGCTATATAAAAAGCTTATTCAAATCAACCATTCACACTACCGCGGATTCACATACAAAGCGGAATGTAATTTATATATATATATATATATATATATATATATATATATATATATATATATATATATATATATATATATATATATATATATATATATATATATATATATATATATATATATATATATATATATATATATATATATATATATATATATATATATATATATATATATATATATATATATATATATATATATATATATATATATATATGTATAAATTATTATTGGGTAAATGGTGCATGCTGCACATATATAAAGTGATAATTTAACCGGCCTATAAGCCCTTTTAAAACCCAGACTTCCATATTCTTCTTCAGCTTTGTTGAGATGTCAAAATATACATACTTTTCTTTTTCGGGGTATAAAAATCAACTGCATTTTCTTTTAAAAATATGTATTATAATATTTCAATTAAAACATACATGTAGGTGGGTTTTGTGTTATGTGTTTGGATAAAAAGTAAAAAAGTAGACAAAATAATGGTAGTTTAATGATTTCATTCATATGAACCGTATGAACCGCCAGAGAGAACATATCTTGACCTACGGTAATAAATAAATAATCCCAATATATTCATAAATATTCCCTTATCGCTCATAATTTGTATTATATGTCTTTATGTCAATGACCTAGAAATACGGATATGTGTGTCGACGGAATAAAGTGATCGTGAAAATATGGGTTTTTAGTGTTTCTGTTACGATTACATAGTTAAAAAGCTGACTGGGACGTGGTCTAATGAGTATGTCAGTAGACTGTACAAATGTATATTAAGACTAGGGTTCAATTCCCTTTCCGCTCTATTATAAGAGAAAAGTGGAGGCTGAACAATGAAAGATAGTTTTAGAGAAGAATTTAAGTGAAAGGCTTTCAATTATTTAATATTTTTTTGTTGTTTTCGAGATTTTCCTCATTAAATATATAGGTTTTTAGTTTATTGTAACTCTTAATGCTATAATATTTTACAGAATTCTTTACCAAATTATGGTATAACATAGATATATTTTCAAACAAAGAAATATACCAATAACGACGAACCAGTTATCAGATGGTTGTATGGAACTCTGCTGCTGCGAATCTATAAGGCTTACGACAAAAAGGAAGAAAAGAACAGTAAAACAAAAGTTTTTTATAGCATTTTGAGTGTGTCCAAATACTTGTTCACAAAATCTGGATTATCTCCAAATATAAGTCAAATTATAAGCTCAAATAATAAAAATCAATACTAAATTTTCTGGCGTTTCTCATGTGTGCGATTATAATCCAGGATTCGGACCTCACATACTAATAAAAGGGTTTCTGCTCTATAAAAAGTTTCTTTTTATCTCACCAATAGATGTCTCTAATGAAGTTCTAGTGATTCGAGAATAATGTTTCAAAAATGTTTCATATATATAGAATTTGAGTAGTGTGGTTGCCAATAATGGGTAGAATTGGTGAATATTACTTGTGTAAAGTGATCACTTAAACCAGCCAATGACGGTCGTCAGCCCGTAAATGCCCAGACTTCCATATTATTCTTCATCTTTGATGAGATGTCAAAAAATAATAATAGTTATTTTTTCCCCAGACTCCCAGACGCCTACTCGACGCACGAGATCGATTAACGACGTTTTATTTTTTTATATGATCATCCTTGTTGTTTAAACGTCCTCGAGGTAGTATTTTATATAAAAGGGTTTATAAATTATACAAAATTATTTTAATTATTACTACAACAATTTAATGTAATCCTTCTTCCTGGCTTCATCCTTACTTATCGATTGTTGGGGTCAGCTCTCTTCGTCCTAAGGCTGTAGATCCTTCTCTCACCTAAGCCATGCCTTCAAATCATATTTTCTTCCTGCAACCTCCATAAATTCTTTGGTCTTCCTCTAGATATCTTTCGAGGAAGATCTATGGCGATTGCCTGGTTCACAATATTATCAGGTTCTTGCATTATATGCGCCCATAACGTCTCAAACCATACACTATAACCTTTCCTCTACTTTACTATTGATGTTTGTAACACACAGGCTTCCACGAATATGTGAAATTTATATTATGTCTCAAGAAACACTCCAGCTGACCATCAATACATTTTGTTGAACGTAGTACAGAGAATATCAATTTATTACAAAGTATTTGGGCTCACTGAAAATACATTGAACTGATATGAATATGAACTTATATCATTTTTTCGCATGTCTCTCTTATCGTGTCTTTGCTCTTGACACCGAGGGTGCATGGTTGTAAGCAAAAAGAAAGGTCGAATCAATTTGAGGTTATCGACTCCTTGAGTGATATAAATGTAACGATTATAGAACAAATTAACTATCTCAGCACAATGCTATTCCACTTGGTGAATATTAGTCGATTTGCTCGCGGCTTTGAACTTTTAAAATTCACAATTTCAAAGGTCGTATAGAAGAAGACTATTCGTTTTCATGACCTTAGTTCGTCAATTAATCTTCGCAAAAAACTTACTGACTTTCAGGTTTCATTTGTCATATAATAGGTGTCTTATAGATGAAGCATCTATCATTTATATGCGAAAGTAGATGGATCAATTTTCTTGTCCCTGTCCGTTTGTCATAATCACCGTACTTGGATTGATAGCCAACAACACTGTGGATAGAAATTTCTTTTCCATCGTTATCAGATTAGAACGCCACATCACTATGTCTTCGCAAACATGATATATATATATATGTATATTTATATATATATATATATATATATATATATATATATATATATATATATATATATATATATATATATATATATATATATATATATATATATTATATATATATATATATTTATATATATTTAAATATATATATATATATATATATATATATATATATATATATATATATATATATATATATATATATATATATATATATATATATTTATATCATATGTCTGTGTATGTGTTATTGAGTTTCGTTCCTTCAGTTGAATGATAAATGGACATGAACTATGAAAAACGAATGTGAACTAGGGATAATCCAAAATATCTAGAAATTTTGGTTTACACAGACTTGATAGGACTTTGTGCTAGGTTGTTTTTTAAATCGTTTGTCAGGTTTGGAGCATAGGGAACAACGACGTTATTAGCAGGGCTGAGGAGTCTAGATGCTTACTCAAAGTAACGCAACAAAAAGCCAAAATTTATAGGCCATAACATAAGACACCCAGGCCTGCATCTTACGAATACGGAGGACATGTGCGAATGCACGAACTACGGAGGACGATCCTGCTTAAACTGCATAGACTAAATTATATCCGACATGTGTTGTAGCTGATACGTTGAGTTGAAGAGACAATCGGAGGATGGAGGCTGGTCGAGACTGATCATGAAAGAAGCCAACCAATCATCACACAGATTACACCCACAATGAAGAAGTAATAAACTCGTGTAATTTAACCAGTTTGGCTACCCGAATCTAATGGATTTTTATTGTATCACACACGATGTAACCCGATGAATTGTTCCAGGGTTGTTGTACCAGTGTGTGTACACATGCTCAGTTCAATATCGACAGCAAATATTAAATAAATTATGATGATAGCTCATGTCTAGTAGACGTCTGATTTGTTGAAGGTCGAAATGATTCACAATGATAACTATAAAAAATAATGAACCTAGTTGTTCTTCCGTCTATTATTAAAGTACAGTGACTGCTGTTTTTTCAAATATGTTAAATTGCAATAACAAAAGGGTATTTTACGTGAGCAGTGGCGTGCGTTCCATGAGTACAAAATTAGTGCCTACCCTAGTTTACCATGTAGAAAAATATTAAATGACAGTAATAATAATTTAGAATCTCTCGAATATCTCTCTAGAATACGATAGATGTTCGAATGATACAGAGATGGTACAGAGAATGGTATATATGGAGAGAAAACCCTTATCCGCACCCCAATGGTGCATAGGGCACTGCGTCATATAAATACAGTGCTATCTTCATCGTTTACACATGAAGGAAAGGTGGTCAGCCCTCCGCTTTAGGTACCAGACCAGGGTAATATTAAATAAATATTACAGTGGAAAAATCACTTATATTTATTTGACCCCCCCTGGGAATCGAACCCGAGACCGGGATCCACCTCCGTAGTGTAATAGTCAGCAGGCTCGACTACCGTTCTGGAGGTCCCGGGTTCGATGGTAGTATAAGGAAAGAATATAGGCATTATCATTTAAAATTCCTAAAGGTGTGTTGAGATGGTTTGGCCGTGTGAATAGAATGAGTGAAGAAAGAACGGGAAAACAAATCTATGAGGCGAATGCAGTTGGATATACAAGCAGAAGAACACCGAGGAAAATTTAGCATGATCAAGTATTTTGATACTATGTAGCTTGAATGAGGAAATAAGTAGAGATAATATAAGAATAATAAAAAATATCGATGAAATTAAGAAAGGGGTTTTAGGATGGTTAATAGTGGAAATTCTAGAATTAATACTCTTTAATACTCACATATCAAATAAATATTTTGGGGTAATTATGCGCCCTATGCACCATTGAATGCTAATAAGGGTTTAAAAAATAATTTATAAAAAGTGCTGGAACTTGGTAAATAATTATTTATATATATCATATACATAAAAACAAATTACAATAATGTACCCTCTTTGAGTTTACCCATGCCAAAAGCACATTTTACAATACTTTTGAAAACTATATGAAATAAAATTGTTTATATGACATGGCTGAGGGACGCAATCTATTACGGATGCAAACACTTTTATTATCCATTTGTGAGTAACTTTTTCATACTAATTTCATTTTATAATTACTTTTTGGATAATGGAAGCTGATCATACAACTTTATGGCACGATAATCATAAGTTCTATTGACCAAAAGTTCTTTGATTTTGTTAGTTGATTCGGGAGTCAGTTTGAAGAAATGTCTATCTGTTGATAAATATCACTATTTAGTGGTTTTTATCTAGTAACACTTTAATTAAAAATGGATGGACTTTCTTTGCTTAAGCAAAATTTTGTCACAAAACACATCAGACAAAATATAGCACAAAATACTTTGTGTTTTTGTGACCAAACCCTTTGTTAGAGGATTCGACTTATCTCCCAGTATGATGACTTTACAATCATAGGATGAATCACAATTTCCGTACTTATGCATTCTCTATTCACATCAAATATATATTTTTCGATTACAAATTTAAGCTTTTGCTACTGACGTACGAACGCACTGCTAGAGGCAGAGTTCACATATATTTTTATGCTTAGGAGATCTTTATTGGTATCATCTAAGATAACTTCGCATGTATCGTTATCACATTCAGCGTCATCAATAACACATCATCTTTCAGTCAAATTTAGACGAGTGTCATCGACCCTTCTTGGTCCAACGACTTCTAATAGACTCAATATATGCACGTGTCTTTGAAGATTGTAAAAAATATATACAACATACAATTTTAATTTAACTTTTGATGTCATCATATTGCGAGACGAATAAATGGAAATAAAGCAAGGGCTTGACACAAGAAGGATGAACGTAGACTGAATGCAGTCGAAATGCGATCCCTTAAACTAGGAATAGAAAGTGATGTGTCCTGAAAACAACAAAGTAATATACCATGATCTGAAAGCTTCATAGAGTTTTCAGCAAGATATTTAAGTGTATTGGGGTTGTGATGAATATTTTTTTTTTCATTTTCATTCAAACCCTTATCCGCACCCCAATGGTGCATAGGGCACTGCATCATATAAACACAGTGTTATCTCGATCGTTTACACATGAAGGAAAGGTGATCAGTCCTCCACTTCAGGTACCAGTCCAGGGTAATATTGAATAAATATTACAGTGAAAAAGCCAAATTATGAATTATCTTGAAAAGATAGAAATCCAAAAAAACCTAAATTCTTATAATAATTTATTAAATAATATATTGTTTCAAAATTCTTAACCTTTGCTTTCCATTTTTCCTTTGTTTTCAAACTCCTCCCCTTGACTAACCCTTTCCCTTTACTTTCCCCTCTCCTTATTTATAGAAAAATTTTATATTTTATTTTTTAGTTATTATACAGACCTGAATGATGGAAGTTTAACTTCTGAAACATGTAGTCTATAATAAAACTCAAGTGGTAAAAAACAAGTGTTTTCTTTAATCATTGTGATATATTTTAATTTGCGATCACTCTGTTCGCGTTAACAATTGTACAGGTATTAAAATAAAAATAAGTTAATTAATCGATGATATCACCGAACGTAATAATTCTGCATTCCATCGTGAGTAGCAATTGGCGATTGGTAATAAATCATGTCACCAGTGCCCCCGCCGTGGCGGTTCGACGTGTAAATGAGTTGACGCAAAGGTGAATAAAATAGTATAATTTAGAAGTAATTAATGCTTAGAGTAATTAATTTATTATAATATTTACTCTGGGAGCTATCGCTAGTACAATGCTCCCAACTGATAGGCAAGGTCGCCCGCATTACTATGGTGGGGTGACCATTCCTACTGACCAATCGTGGAATATTCATTTACACATCTCGGCTGTCCAAACTTAACGTTTTCAAGAAACGAACATAAACGTTTTTTATTTATATAGATTTCGTTGCGTAGTTGTCATTGATGTTTTATAGATATTTCAACAAAACAAATTTCAGTTTAAACAAAAATAGCCGATGACAGATCGACTGTCTAAACTCAAAATACAGTAAGGGACATTTTTTTTTGCATTTTCGGACTAAGTAGATTCTACTTAGTCCAAAAATGCAAAAAAAACGTACTACAAAAAAATGTCCCTTAATGTGTTTTGAGTTTGGACAGCCGATCTGGTCATACTATAAATATTCATTTAAAATTACAAATTATTTACAATTTTTAAGGTTATTCCTATGTTCGTATTTTTTAATACATTCGAATTATTTATTGATTTGGCGTTTAATTTGTAGAACTCCATTTTAATTTATGAATTAATTTTTAAATCAAACACAGATTTGTTGAGTCTACTAAGTTTTATTTTATTAAAAACAACATTTTTAATAAAATACAACTTAGTAGACTCAAAAAATCTGGCTTCAATTTCAATATCAATTCATACATTCGACTTACACTAAAAATAACGATCTTGAAGTCATATAAGCCATGATCATCTTCTTCTTCTACATATGCGTATATAAAATATATAAATATTTATTTATACATATAGGTTATAATATAAATAGCATTACATGTATTGAACGGCAATGAGCAAATGCTGAGAAGTTCCTGACTGGCCCACACTAGGTTATCCCTCCTGTTTCCAACACAGATTCAATAAAAACATATTGAAAAATCCACTTAACGATCTATAAGCCTTGTAAGCAAGGTAAATATGAAATACAATTCCAAACTAAAAACAATATATAGTGAACGGTGAATCATTATTACCATTACCGAAGGAGAGTGTATTATTACCATACCACAAAGTTAACAATACATTTAAAAAAAACTAACCAACCATCACGCCGCTTCCCCGCAGGGGTAGGCAAAAAGAATAGAGCGCCACACCACTCTGTCCTTGCAAACATTCTTCGCCTCTTCCACGTTCATGCATCTCCTCATACATACTCGCCGATTGTTACGACTCCTATCCTGACCACATTCAAGTATTTGGCATACCTGATCGTGCCATGTTGTTTTCGGTCTTCTTCTGCTTCTTTTAATACACACAAAAAACACAAATAACTCCTAAGTGGACAAACCCGGATTCGTAAACAAAAATTTGGACACACTCAGATTTTTCTGGATAAAAATAAAACACTTGTACAAGAACAGTTTACGTTTATAAATTTAAACACTCCCAGGCAGACCTCTAAAGAGATGGATTGACAGCTGGGAATCAATATCCGTCTTAAAAACAGGCCGCAATGCCTACACTCAGAAGAAGAAAGAAGAAAAAGAATATAAACCCCACTAGTTTTGAGAATATCTGTAGTTCTCGACACTAGTCGTGTTTACTAATATGAGGGTTTCATATGAGAATGAGCATGTACACAAAATGTCAGAAGACAAACTTCCACGTATCAGACAGATCTCCAAAAAGGTGGAGAGATAGCTGGCAGTCAACATCCCAAGAGCGACAGGCGGAGGCACAGACAGATTCTGAGAATCTAAAAAAGAAGAAGAAGAAGAAGGGTTTAATTTTTACTAGTTTTATCGCCTTGGGATTTGAATGGTCACCCTAGAATCACGGTATGCAGAGTACTCGAGTTTCGCATGGCACCCATACTATCAATCAAGTGTCGTATTTTACTACTGGCGTTACTAATAATCGATACCAAAACAGCGCTAGGTTGTCGACTCCCGCGGTCATCGCATCACTATCATCCGCAGCAGTCTTTCAACTCGCAACCTCGCGCTAAACTTCATTATCCAATATTTACAACACTTTCAGTGTATCCAAGTACTTGTTCACAAATCCATGTTTACTCCAATTAGGAGTTATTTTTAGCTTGTTGGGTAATATATCCAAAATAAAACAAGGTTTGTTGGATTGAATTCTACATTTATTTATGCATATGTTAAACGTGACGCGTTTCGTCTTCTTAGGACACTATACTCAGTTTTTGATAATGTCCTAAGAAGACGAAACGCGTCACGTATCAACATATACATAAATAAATGTAGAATTCAATCCAACAAACCTTGTTTTATTTTGGATATACTACCCAAAAATTCAAAATGGAATTCTACCAACTGTCTGCAGTTACAATAAATAAATTATTTTTAGCAGTAGATGAAGAAGAATATGAATGTCTGGGTATTTGCAGGGCTTATAACCTGTCATTGGCTGGTTATTTCCGACTATATTTACCTCATAAGATCACAAGGCAAATAACCGAATTTCAAGGAACATAAGACGTTTATTTTAAATAAATTTAAAAATATGTATTTTTACTATTGTATATAGTATATTTTATGATTTGGCGTTTAATTTGTAGAACTCCATTTTAATTTATGTAATAATTTTTAAATCAAGCACAGATTTTTTGAGCCTACTAAGTTGTATTTTATTAAAAAACACACATAATAATTAATATTGTGACAATTGTTTCCCTTAGTTATGGCATATTCAAACGAATATTTGAAATTTAGAACTTTAATTTTAATTTCATTTTAAAAATTAGAATTTGTGTGTTTTTTAATAAAATACAACTTAGTAGACTCAAAAATAGGCGTTTAATTGAAAAATTAATTTTAATTTCATTTTAAAAATTAGAATTTGTGTGTTTTTTAATTTTAAGTTGTATTTTAATACAACTTAGTAGACTCAAAAATAGGCGTTTGAATGAAAAATTATTACGAATATAATATACTTTATCCAGTATGTCCTGTTTTATGGGATTAACTAAACTGGCAGAGCACAACAGAGTCCTGGTACCAACACTAATGATGTATGGAAGTGAATCATGAAGTTGACAAAAGTAGTCTGAAAGACTAAATGCCGTCGAAACGCGATCTCTCGATGAATGTGAGGTTAAGAATAAAGAATGGTTGGGAATAAGGAACGAGGGCAAGGCTGAGAAAATGATTATCAATTAAATTAAGAAAGGTGTGTTAAGATGGTTTGGTCATATGGAACGAATGTGTGAGAAAATTAATGAGGTGAATTTATGTATTAATTTTAAATCAAACACGATTTTTTTGAGTCTACGAAGTTTTATGTTATTAACAAAACGACATAAAAAATTTATATTGTTTTTGACTTATGTTTCTTGAAATACGGTAATTTGCCTTATGATCACTGATTACTGATGATTATGGTTACTGATTTCTGATCAAAAATAATACTAACAAAACAGGATATGGTGTGTAACGTATGTTTATACCGTATATAATAAATACTACTAATTTACTACGATGTACTATTCTACACAGAATACTATTACCGTACACAATATATTACAAGATTTATCATTGTTTTATTATGTCAACTATCGTACCTCGAATAGACATAAAATATATCATCCTGACTCACAAATATGAATGCACACCTGTATACCAAACGTGATTACTTTAATATAAATACACAGTCATCAGGTAAAACTAGGCAAGTCCTTAATATTTTTTTTTAAAAGAGACACGTCTGTCTAAAAGTGGCACAAATTCATCTTTGTTTTATTATGTTTTATTTTATTTGTTCTTTTACACTGAAAAAATATAATTAAAAAAACAGTTACATTATCAATAATAAACATTCATTGATTCATTCAAACCTCTCTCTTTTTTTTCTCTCTTTCTCTATATAGGGTTAAAAAAAAATTTTTTGACTTCCTCCTATGAATCGAACCCGGGACCTCCAGCATTGTAGCCACTTCACTATGGGGGTGGACAACATTCAACAATTCATTCTGTATGTTCCTGATAGTTACCTAAGACAGCGTCGGCATAGATTGTTTCACATTCCTATACACAGGACCAACCTGCCGATGGTTATGCCTGTAGGAACAGCTACCGCTATGTTGGACAATATCTCATTGGATATTGATCTGTTCCATGTGTCTGAAGGAGTTTTCCGAAGCGGGACTCTTCTACACCTTTAGCAATAGTTCTTGCATATATTAGATTTTTGTATGTATTTAATGTATGCGTTTTAAATTTTTTAGTTTGTAATGTTTACGTTAATTGAAAATAAATAAATTGAAATTGAAATCAACATAATAGTATTTGTTAAATCTTGTGATCTATTTTGGACATGCTTTTTTTAAGAATGTACCGTTCGGAATTGTAAAAAAAATACTGCAAATCGATTACTTACTTTTTATAAAGATCATCGAACTCTCAAACAACATTTATGCACTTTCAAGGACCTGTTTGAATAACAATTATTTGAATTTGAAAGTTACAAAAAATGGAAAAGGCAATACTAGGAAGTCATATTTCTTGTTTTTTGCAAATGCGTCGGTATTTTAAATCGACGATTTTGTTATATATCACGAGTCCAAACGTAATAAACAATTTTTTTATCATATATATTTTTCTAATTTAAAAATAATAACGATTAAAATAAATAAGGTGAAATAAATAATGAATGCAAGCTGAGATAAACATTATCGTTAAAATTATGAAATATTTGCAGATGGTTTTAAAATGCGGAACAAACGGTAAAACAAATTTATGAGGTGAATGTAGTTGGAAAAAAGCAAAGGAAGACCGAGAAAAACTTGGCACGATCAGGTACTTTAAAACGGCGGGGTCAAGTGTCCAAATAATCGGCAGGTATGTCTGAGGAGATGCATTAAAGTGGAAGAGGCGAATAAAATAAGTTTGTTGAAAAGTTAGTAATTTTGTGTATTACGTGTTTATAAAAAAATCTCAGGGCTCTCCTTCATCGTCCTCGTATTACTCTTCATCGAGGAATCATCACTAGTGCGGGGGGTGGCCTCTC
This sequence comes from Brachycentrus maculatus, assembly GCF_059751285.1. Lineage (NCBI taxonomy): Eukaryota > Metazoa > Arthropoda > Insecta > Trichoptera > Brachycentridae > Brachycentrus > Brachycentrus maculatus. The sequence continues at coordinate 190,962 of NW_028280845.1, read as the reverse complement.
TCCATCTGGATCAAACTCTGCCTTTCTAGGGGTAATGAAAAGTCCCGTGGTACTCTCAGTGACATTGTTTCATCTTCTCTGCTAGAATAAAATACTACTTACATTATCGATAGCCTCTCTTCATCCGAACCCAACTGTGCCTTCTACGGGGTAGGAATGAAAAGTACCCTGTTACTTTCAATAACATCGTTCCAAGTCTTCTATCTTAGTAAAATACTACTTATATTATTGGTGGCCTCTCTCCATCCGGATCCAACATCGCCTTTCCAGGGGTAGAAATGAAAAGTCCCAAGGTACTTTCAATAACATTGTTACATCTGGAACTCTGTCTGAATTAAATTATTCATCTTCAAACCCTCATCCGCACCCGATGTGTATAGGGCACTGCATCATATAAACGCAGTGTTATCTTGATAGTTAACACATGAAGGAAAGGTGATCAACCCTCCGCTTCAGGTACCGGTCCAGGGTAATATTGAATTAATATTAGAGTGAAAAAATCACTTACAGCAGGACCTTCATAATCCAAACCCAGAGAATCTGTACAGTATTTTTAATCAAAGAAAACAAATATGTATTAGGAAATTTTAAATACGTTTTTTAAACTATTTTAAAGAAATCAAATATTTTAGTTGGTTGAGATTTATTTAATGACAAGAAAAAAAAATTGTCTCTCAATTTACGAGTACGTAAAAGTATCTTTCAGGCACAGGAATATCCACTTGGTCAGCCAATTCTAGGTTTGTATTTAAGGGATGGGTGGGCGTTCTGATAACTGAGGTGTTCGGGTGATAAAGGGTTAAAGAGATCCTGCTGTATATTTATAATCTCCCCTTCTTGGAATCGAACCCGGGACCTCCAGCACGGTAGAGGAGCGTGCTGGGCATTACACTACGGAGGCGGAGGCGGCTGAATAAAATACTACTAGCATTAGCTTTTCGCCAAAGAGCATCGACCCCGAACCGACAAAAAACAAAGTCTGCACAACCAAGGACGATACTTAATTATGTACGCAAGTTGTAGAATTAATTATATAGTAGGAATAAATTAGTGTTTTGTTTTGTTGTAGATATTGACAAGGTCAACGTAATTCATTTCGATGGCGAGCCGTTAGGCACCTCTTGACTGCCATCGGCGAACAGCGAAGGCGGTACGCAGGACACCCAACCCTTGCCCCTTAAAGGCTCAGTGTGATTGAGTTGAAAAATAAGGAAACCCATTCAAATTCAAGTCTGTAGTATGCAATTTTGGACATCTCATCAAAGATGAAAAGTATTATGGAAGTCTGGGCATTTACGGGGCTGACGACCGTCATAGTCTGGTTTAACTGATCACTAAAACCAGCTATCACACACGTTTAACATTCACCAATTCTACCCATTATTGACAACCACACTACTCAAATTCTTGGAAGTTCTTTATACATGAAACAATTAAGAAACCTTCACTACTGTTAATGGATAATAATAATCTTGGATTATTTATATAGCGCCATTTTTGTAAAAAAAACTACCTCAAGGGTTCTGATACAGGTATGGATTATGATATGAAAATGATAATGAGAGAAAATTAAAAAAGTATATTAATGAACAACGTCGTCAATCAGCTGAGTCTGAAGGTATGAAAATGAAACCTGGGCTGTCGGGTGAGTAGAACAGGGTCGGCTGGAGACGTTTGAGATGTGGTGCTACAGGCGCATATTGGAGATTAATTGGCCGGAACATATGGGGAACAACGAGGTTTCAAGCAGAAGATTCTAAATTATTTTTTATAACCCTTATCCGCACCTAATGGTGCAAGGTCACTGCATCAAATTGACGCAGTGTTATCTTGATCATTACTTACATACATGAAGGCAAGGTGATCACTCTTGCGCTTCAGGAACGAGTCCAGGGTAATATTAAATAAATATTACAGTGTTAAATCACTAATATTTATTTTCACCTCCCCCCCTGGGAATCGAACCCGGGACCTCCAGGACGGTAACTAAACACGCTGACCATTAAACTACGGAGGCGGACATTCTAGATACTTACTTAATAAATTAGCAGCAGCGAACCAAATGCATATGCTATAATATAAGACTTGTGTGCTTGTTGGCCTTCGGGTCGTATGTTTTAAACATTTTGTGTAGTTTTAAGTGTGTAAATAGTGCTATGGTAGTTAAGGGTAGTATTGTTTGCATGCTGTGGTAGTGATTGTCCTGATGAAGAGACGGGTACGTCTCGAAACCGGTAGACGTAAAAATCTCAGCGAGTGGTTATATATATACTAACATTACTAACATTTTTGGAAAAAAATGTTAAAATGACAAACCACAAAGTAAATGCTTTAAATATTAATAATATTCTGAATAGATAACACTTGTTTACCACTTGAGATATATTAATTTTTGTTTTATTTTAACGACTAGTTTCGAAAGATAGCTTATATTTAGACCTGAAGATGGCTTCAGAGACTAGTCATTAAAGTTATATAAAAATAAATATAACTCAAGTGGTAAAAAACTATCGTTTTTTTATTTCTTAATTTTATCGAAGTTATAATATGTAATGCAACAGCATGTACGGCACGTGTAATACGGCATATGTGAATGCCCGGCTTACTCTTTTTTTATGTCATATGAAATCATTCCTGTGCAAGCCAGTTTTTTTTTTGGTTTTTACAATTTGACCCTCTGAATACTGCAGTACTTAATTTCGGAGCTTTGATCAGTAGCGTAGATCAAAGCTCCATTTTGATCAGCGCGCCCCAAAGCTGCTGCCCGGCGAGTGCGTCTTTAGGGCGCAATAATCGAAATTAAGCTTCACAACATCTATCATAGGCTAGTTTAAGTGTAACTTTCACCATTCTACCCATAATTGATAGTCACACTACTGAAATTTCGAAAGTTGTATACATTGGAAATGTATATGCTGTCCAAGACAAGGACAATTACTCTCAAATCGACATTAGAGACAACTGACATGACACGAACAGAATAAGATGGTTGCTGCATCAAAAATTAAACGATGAATGAGGAGGAATTAAGGATGTAGGCAAATAAGACTCTAGGATCCTGAAAGCCCCAGGCTCCAGCGGGTCAGTAATGCAAAAAACTTTTTTAAAATTCGTTCTCACCGGCATTATTTGATATGGTGCATGAAATATCTTTGTCCGGGCATTCACACGCGTTACACGTGCCTTGCATCGTGTTTAGACGATTTTTTTTTAAATGCGGATGCGTTTTTTAGATAGATAACAAGGCTATGGAAAATTTTAGTATTCATGACCATAAAGAGTATCAAAACACAATCCTTGCAAATGAGATAATCGATGATGTCCGGTATAATAAATGCTTCAGAAGTTTCAATTAAAGACAATTAAAATTTATTTTTTTTATCATAAATAAATATCATAAATATTTGACCAACTATCATTGTAATTTTCCCTTTTAAAACATTTACAAACCTTTCAAAATGTATATTGATGTTGTAGTTATTATCCTTACGTAGTGATTGTCCTGACGAAGATAGACAAAAATTTCGGTGAGCGGTTATATACTAATATACGAATTTTTTTGTAAACAAAATATAAAGTATAAAAATGAACTCGAAATGCGATCTCTCAGACGATTGTACCGCAAAACGATGTATGATAGATATTTAAATGGTGATGTAAGGAACGAATGCAAAGCTGAATAAGTATTTTTGATAAAATTAAGAATATACTGGTCTGAATTGCTCTTTAAAACGGAAGAACACAATCCGTCACATTACAAGGGACGGATAACGGAACAAACGGATCCAAGGATCTATAAGAAGGTAATAAAGGTATGTTGAGATGGTTTGAGTATGTGGAGCAAATAAGTGAAGAAATACCGGTAAAACAAATAAGGAGGCGAACGTTATTGGAAATAGAAGCAGAGGAAAAGCAAGGAAAATTTGGCACGATCAATACCTTAAGACTTGAAGGTGTAAAGGTCTGGAGATGGAATGATTGGCAGGTATGTGAACGGGATGCACAAATGTGTAAGAGATAAATAATGTTTGCAAAGATGGAGTGGTGTGGCGTTTTGTCTTCTCTGGATACTCCTGTGGAGAAGCGGGATGATGGTTAGCCAGTTAGTTTAATAATAATGAATGGCAACAAGAAACAAATCGATAAAGATGCACCGGGGTACTTCTAGAAAATTTGGTGACGGATTTACAAACTTGTATTTATTTAGACTGGCAGTGACAGGTATACTAAAAGCTTTTTAATTTTTATGTCACAGTAAAATCGGGATACAATTTTATATTGTTTCACATTTTCAATAAAGTTCGCAACTTAGTTTTAAAAAAAATGCTCAGTAAGAGCAGATCAAGAAGCCTAGATGCTTCTGTATCAGATCTGGGCATGCGGTGGGACAGTTTTCAAAAAAATCGATAAAGATTTCATATGCAATTGATTTAGTTGAGAATACATACAGTATCGATCAGATTAATTGACACAAAACTTTTTTTTCGTATTTTCAACACCCTCATAAAAAAAAATGTTTTGGGGGTGTTCCTTGTATTATGGACCAGGGCTGCTTCATTCAGTGACTGAGATGATGAATAGCGAGAAGTATCACCCAATTTTACTGGAAAAGATACTACCAGACATACAAAAACGAAGGTAAAATGGTAATGGAATATTTCAGCGGGATTTAGCCCCCTGCCACAAATCTAAAAAAAATATGAAAATTTTCACACTAAAACAATGAACTGTGTTGGACTGGTCGAGAATGTCAGATATAAACCCAATTGAAAATCTATAGGCAATCTGTAAGAATCGGCTCACCAAAATTGATTTCACTGCGGTGGAAAAGTTCGTTTTATCCATAATTCAGGTATGGTTTCGAGACAAAAAAATGGCATCCACGTGCCAAAACCTTATATCGATACAAATCGAACTCAGTAAATATATAAATAAAAAAACACGTGTTCAAATCATTTATTGACATTTAAATACTACAGTGTAATAATATTATCTTGTATCCAAAACTTGTTATGAATAGTTGAATACGCGGAAAAACACGATAAAAAATTTGAATACAAGTGTGAGAAATTTTCATTAATCGTAAGTGGTTTACTAGGAACGATTTAACCCCAAATATAATTTATTTTGAAAATATTTCCGTATTTTTTTCACATCTCAACGAAGATGAAGAAGAATATGGAAGTCTGGGCATTTACGGGACTTACGACCTTTGAAGGCCCAGACTTCCATATTCCTCTTCATCTATGACAAAAATGATGGAAAAATTAACTCCTAATTAGAGATAATCCAGGTTTATATTTCAAATATTGTAAATATTGTAGTATGTTTTTGAAATGGTGGTGTGGTTAAGATGTATTAAAATACATATCTTTCAAATACGAAATACCTAATACTTATGAATAATTATGCTATAAATTTATACAGCACCATTTTCGTAATACTTTTCTTTCCTTCTCAATTCCTGACATGATTCTACACCCTTTATCATGTGTTCATCAATTTTTTATTTCATAGATAGTATTTTTTTTAATAAATCAGTAAAGAAAAAATGGATAATCCCAATTTTCTAGGTTTCAACAACCACCCTTCAAATTGTCATTCTGCGATTACGTTTTATTTAGAAAATTTCAATTATTAAATTTACATTTTTCACGCGTAAATCCATGATTTATTATTTTTTTATTAATTTTTAAATAAATAAGCGCAGTGATATTTGACTATGAGAAATTTTCAAATATTTATTCACATACTGACTTAACACTAAGTAATCTTCTGGATATTTATAGAAGCGACAAGCTTTTAACTAACATAAGTTTCTGAAAAGACAATTTAGAATAATCTAGTTCTTTAGACGAAATTTTCAGTATTTTAGAAAGTATAAAATTACTTAAATTATGTCTAAGTCTTTGATATTATTTTTAATTTACTCAATCTTTAATAGATTTATATTATCCACTGA
>NW_028280845.1:177500-180000 GCF_059751285.1 Brachycentrus maculatus | reverse complement strand
AAATAATAAAGCTTTATTTTCTAGCGTTTCTCAAGCATGTGAATATAATTCAGGATTCAGTCCAGGATTGAAATATATATAAGTATTGTATAGTACACCTAATTTCTCAAACTGTCTCTCATATGAGGATGTACGCTTATGTAGGTTTTGGTTAAGTGCCGCTTGCTTCTTATATTCATATATGGTATAATAATAATTGTTTTTTTGGATAATTTATATAGCGCCATATTCGGAAAATACTACCTCAAGGGTGCTCCACTGCGATTCAATTGTATCAACAAGAATCCATGTTGCTTGGATTCTTGGTGTTTTAAATCAAATAACATACATGTACATATCGCTCACTCCTTTCAACAACGTCATAAATAAAAAATTGACATTTTTCAGTTGTGCATGTTTTCGGGAAGCCCAGAAAATGTACTATATCCCAGCAAAAGAGACATATTTTAAACTTAATATTTACCCGCTGCAGGGCAGAAAGTGTTGTTTTTGCATTTCGAAGAAAAGGTATTGTTTAACAATTTTTTTAAATATCCTAAATATTTTTCAAATTGAGAAAAAACATTCAGGTTTTACCTAAAAAGATCTGTTGCACATTAAAAAGTTCAATAAGTGGCTTGGTATTTATTTTTAATACATTTCATTATATTCTTAAACTTTAAAGACGTTCTTCTGAAAAATCAAGTTTTTTGATTTATGACGTTCTTGAAAGGAGTGAGCAATATTTGGACATACTCAAAATGTTATTTACTAAATAATGCTTCGCATAAGGAATTGAACAGTAACGAATTCAATCTAATCGTATTCACATCTGCTTACTGCCTATTTATACTCCTATTTTAACATAGGAAGACATTTAGCCGTACGTGGTAATATTATACAGTCAATATTACACAAGGAAAAAATAAAGATGAAAAACATACAAAAAAAATCTAAATGAAAATTTAAAAAAACTTGGCCAACGCATTTTTTTTTGTACGTAGATATTTCTTTTACTATAATTAAAATAATAATTTTGGATAATTTATACAAAGCCATTTTCGTAAAATACTACCTCAAGCGCTACAGGCATTCAGTTGGGAATTGAAAATTGTGGAAAAGATTTATCAAACAAATGCGTTTTTTAGTTTTTTCTATCAATTATCAAGATCATATCACCCTGTTTCTAGCTCCTGGCGGAAGAGCATTCCATACCGTATTTGATGAATGTGAGTGGGAGAACTGCCGAAAAAGACTTGACACGATCATATCAAGTTTTATTATTTTTAAAAATAAAAGTTAAATTAATAAAAAATTTTGATATTTCATCAAAGATTAAGAAGAATATGGAAGTCTGGGCATTTCCGGGGCTGACGACCGTCATAGGCTGGTTTAAGTGATCACTTTACACACGTGTAACATTCACCAATTCTACCCATTATTGACAACCACGCAAATAATATTTGTATTTGGACTCACTCAAAATGTTATGAAGAAGTATTTGTGTTTTTATTATTTAAAAAAATATTTCAACTTCATACTATTAATGTAAGCCTAAGCTAATAGAAATAATACTAATAGAAATATGTATCAAATTGTGGTAGAGTGGGATCGAACCGAGAAACTCTGACTCAAGAGTCCGCGACACTAACCACGGGACCACACCCAAAATCAGACCCTTAAATCTGGTGGTGTCAAAAGTCTGTGTAATCGGAGGGCATGTGTGAGGTGAAGGAACCTAGTGAATATAGGGACAGAAAAGTGTGTAGAAGGCGTTCCATCCTCTACACCTACACCTGTAGAGTAACGGCGCATGTTAGTAGTAATAATAGTAGTTTAACATCCAATTATTGCATTAAATTGCATCACGTGCAACGAAGTCGTATTTTAAGTATGAAATGGTCATTTTTTGTACACCTCTTCATCCCTCCCTTACCGAGAAATAGGGGATGAGTTTGAATGGAAGGATTTAAAATACATCTGGGAAAGAAAGGGGCGTACGTGCCGAGCAACATGTTGAAACCTGCAAGTCTTTAAATCTACATCATTATTCTTAGTCTCAACTTTCCCGAGTCAAGGTTTCAGAAGAACCGAAATGCAGTGGTAAATTACCTAGCACTTCTCTTTTGACCCACAAAAGTAAACAGTATTTCATTTTTCGTATTATTTTTTGACATCTTACCAAAGATGAAGAAGAATATGGAAAATCTGGGCATTTGCGGGGCTGACGACCATCATAGGCTGGTTTAAGTGATCACTTTACACGCGTCTAACATTCACCAATTCTACCCATTATTGACAACCACACTACTCAAATTTTGGAAGTTCTATATGTATGAACCAAATTTTAAAAATTGTTCTTTAATCACTAGAACTTCACTAGAGACGTCTATTGGTGAGATGAAAAGAAGCTTTTTGTTGAGCAGAAACTCTTTTATTAGTATGTGAGTTCCGAATCCTGGATTATAATCACACCATGAGAAACGCCAGAAAATATCATTGGAGATAATCCAGATTTGTT
>NW_028280844.1:1435000-1445000 GCF_059751285.1 Brachycentrus maculatus | reverse complement strand
AATAATGCTCGTTTTGATTTTGTGTTATATTTTATACCTCTACAATAATAAAACTATGTTAACTAAAATACACCTAAAATATAAGAAAAATCAGTTATTGTCAATTTTTAAAACCTCTTTTAATGGATTTAATTTTATAAATGAAGAAAATCTGTTACCAACAAAATAAAAATTAATTTAATTTTCTAATGTTCAACTTATGTTCTAAATAAAAAAATCTACCTGAGTAGATTTACCCACTTCCGTTCAAAATTTGAAAAATTAAATATTTTTCAGTTTTGTTAGAAACAAAGTGTAACTAGATTAAAAATAAATAAAAAAACAATGTTATTTTTGTCGAAACTTAAAAAATGTACTGTTCTTTGATTGAGCAGTTTAGATAGTTCGTCTACCAAATATTGAGAATTTAAGATTTAAGGACCTAAATATGTTAAAGAAAAAAAAGCTAGCGTATAAAATATTTTAAGTAAAAATTCACGATTTTATGGTCCCTAACAAAGGGACTGAAATGGGAATTATACATTTTATTGCGTTTTTATCGGAGATGTTTTCTTGTATAGTATGCGAAATAAAATATTTTTTTCTCCTGGTAAATAGGAAAGTCGTGGGATATTACACGTACGTACTTAATAATATAAATAAACAATAAAATGTTTGTACATCAATCTTGTGATGTAATGATAATAAAACCAGAATAATAGAAGTTTCGGTTAATCATTGATTTCCCAAAGTTTTGCAATAGGTGATTTTCATCACTGTTTTTTAATCGGTATTAATTTTTTTTTGCATAAATTTAATTGAGGTAGAAAGCACTTTAAATCAAACAACATAACAAATAAAATGAATTATTTCCTCTTCACATTAAATTTAAAATACAAACCAATTTACAGATTTCAGTATGAATTATTCTTAAATAACTATTGCTTTTTTGTTTTGTCTCCCAATTTTATTTTAGGTTTTTCATTTTAACGGTTTAAAAAAAATATATATACAAAATTCATTGTTCAAAAGAGAAGATAAAACGTTAGTACGTAGTCGGAAGGAAAGTTTTAATTGCCACAAGCATGTTTTAATGGAATAAAAAGCACAGGAAAATGTTTACTTTTTTGCTAATTATTTGCAGGACTCTAGAAGGTTCCATACTAATGAGATCAATTCTCTTCGCGGCTTTTTCAAGGAAAATACTTCCGTCACTTTGTTAGAAAAGGTCCCCGAGTGCATTTTTTATCCTTTGTGAAAGAACTTCAGAGGAAAAAGGAAAACATTAGAGAGCCATTCTGCAGTAAGCGGCTACTCTTTAGCTGCTACAATGGCCTGCACTCGTTACTCGTTAAACGCGATTGGGCTATTCCATACCACGAGTGCAGTGTAGATTGTCCATTTTGATAATCAAAAAGATAATTTTCTTAAATATTTTTCGCAAATACTTTGTGGCACATTTTATAAACTTTGTTTTTAACCACTTTTTACTAGTACTTTTTTCTCCAACTGGATTCGACAAGAACTTTATCATCATCAAACATACACTTGAGTTGATTTTTTTTGGTCTAAATATATATTGTTTTATAAAAGGTATTTTGATAAGTTATACAAATTTTATTTTTTAACCAAAAGATTTCGTTTTTTTATTAGTAAGAAAAATCGTTTAGAAAAACATGACACTTTGATCTTTTTAGTATTAAATTAACATTATCTTAGGCTATAAAACCATAAAATAATTACACATTTAATTATTGCTATAAAACCATAAAATAATTACACATTTAATTATTTTATAATAAAAATTTGACAATTTAAAACAATCAAAAATGTATTTTTACAAATTTTCCAAATGAAGAATTTTTTCCGAATTGACATTGAACGTCCCTTAACTTAAGTAGAGTGAGACAAGCAGTTAGCTGGTCTCTAGCAATTGAGTTGGTGAGGAAGGCACTAAGGGAAATTAGCGTAATTATGACCTGCAAATGGATTGCGAACAAAGCATTATAGTTCTCTACCATGTTACTAATTATTTTATTTTAGTTACCAACCACTTATTTTAGATTTTAAAAATCTAGTGATATTAATCCTTTACATTTTTGACATCTCAGGATATGTGATGAAGATGTAGAAGTCTGGTTATTTACAGGGCTAACGACCTGTCATAGGCTGGATAAGCAATCATTTTCTACACGTGTAATATTCACCGATTCTACCCATGATTGATAACCGCACTACTCAAATTCTTGGAAGTTCTATATATATGATCCAATATCGAAACATTGTTCTAGAATAACTAAAATATCGCTAGAGACATCATTTTTGGAACTCCTAGATATATTGATCAATGTCGTGAGCCCAGTACATGTGAGTTCGCAACAGCCATCTTTGTCTGAATAAGCAAAGCTTTTGTTAAGTAGAGACTCTTTTAATTAAATGCAAGGTCCGAGTCCTGGATTATATTTACATGCTTCAGACCTGCCTGAAGAAAGTGTGACTTCTATGTTATTTTTCATCTGTGTTGAGATAGCAAAAATGTAAAAAAATAATTCCTATGTTGAGATAATCCCGATTCTTGAACAAGTATTTGGATGCATTTAATGTGTTAAAATGTTGTTTCTAATTTATTCATATTATTTTTGAACATCTTATCAAAGATGAAGAAGAATATGGAAGTCTGGACATTTACGGAGCTGACGACCGTCAAAGGCTGGTTTAAGTGATCACTTGACACATGTGTAACATTCACCAATTCTACCCATTATTGACAACCACACTACTCAAATTCTTGGAAGTTCTATATGTATGAACCAATTTTAAAACATTGTTCTTGAATCACTAGAACTTCACAAGAAACATCAATTGATATTTTTGTAAATGCCCAAAATTCCATATTCTTCTTCCTCTTTGATGAGATGTCAAAAAATAATATAAAAAACTACTATGATTGGAGATCATCCAGATTCGTGAACAAGTATTTGGACACACTCAAAATGTCCTAATTTATTTGTTCAAAGTTCCACCGGATAAAAGTATGGTGGGCTACTTGTCGTTGTGGATGGCCAACTGAGCATTAGGACTAGTCAAAATAAGAGTCTAAAAAATCTCTGAAAGCTTTCATCATAAATTAAAAATATTTAAATCTTTTGGCTTTTGTCAGAATTTTCTAATAAAAATAGCTTTACAGAGCCTTACAAAACAGGTAAGGGAGAAAATCCACCCTTCGAGATTTCGATGCTCCTGAATTGGCCATGAAGGCATCCTTTGATCTATATTGAATTACCTTACAAAGGCTTAACGTATTTATCAGATCTAAAATATACGTATACATCTAAACTACGTACGCAGGTACACAAGTACGTAATATATAATATATTCTTATGAACATGTTTCACTTATGTAGGGAAATATCTGGCTATGTCACTAACTCTCGACACTCTATACAGATATATGTGACTTAATTTCTAACTTTCAGCATGTACCATGCGGTAATTTTCAACCAACAGAAATGTGACCACATATTACCTTCTTCGCCGAATTCAAAGAACTTGGTTTCAAGCAAATTCATAATTTTTTAATCTTCCGTACATTTCTTCCATATTCTTCATAATCTTATTCCACGCAAATGCCTTGCTGAGAACTTCCAATACTTTTTCCATCATAGTGTTTTGCTTCACTCATCTCAGTTCTCAATCGTTGCAAATCTATATATATATATATATATATATATATATATATATATATATATATATATATATATATATATATATATATATATATATATATTTATATAAATATGTATATATATATATATATATATATATATATATATATATATATATATATATATATATATATATATATATATATATATATATATATATATATATATATATATATATATATATATATATATATATATATATATATATATATATATATATATATATATATATATATATATATATATATATATATATATATATATATATATATATATATATATATATATATATATATATATATATATATATATATATATATATATATATATATATATATATATATATATATATATATATATATATATATATATATATATATATATATATATATATATGTATGTATATATATCAGTGGCGTGCCCAGGGCTTACCAGTAAGGCAAGCCCATTATTTTTCAGAATAAAATCTTCTTCTCCGTCTTATTCCTCATTGCTGAGGGTTGACCCTTGCAGAAGCAATGCATCTTCTCCAGTTATCCCTTGACTGCGCTGCACGTAGCGCATCAACCATTGAAGTGCCTGCTGCTGCCTTAATTTGATCGGTCCATCGTGTGGGGATCTTCCTCACTCTCTCTTTCCCTCTAGGCTACCGATAACAACTAGTCGTTCCAGGCTATCCTCGTTGCCACGCACAACGTGTTTAAAGAACTGGAGAATCCGTCGGGTACAGATATTGGCCAGAGTCAAGCCATCCAAGCGTAGCCAGAATAAAATAGCGACTATGTAATTTTTTCCACATGAATTTTATTTGACCAGCAACCGGGTTTCGTCATAACTGACACCACCAGTCCGATGATGTCGGTTACGACGAAACCCGGTTGCTGGTCAAATAAAATTCAAGTGGAAAAAATTTCATAGTTGTTATTTTATTCTATAAAATGCAGTTTAACCAAGGAATGTCAGGACAAAACTTTATTTAAAAAAACAATATAAAGATAAACAATGTATTGTAATGAGTGTAAAAAATGCAAAGATGTAATTTTTGTATGGAATAGCCATCACATTGAAATAAAGAAAATGTTGACTGCAGTAAAATACGTTTCTAATAGATTTTTATTTTCCACTGGCACTTCGTGATGGAATTGCATTTTAATATATTATTAGATTAAAACCAATATTTTTAGCTTTTCCACTTTATTTTTATTTGACCAGCGACCGGGTTTCGTCGTTACCGACATCATCAGTACATCGACATCGACAGTACCAGTCTGATGATGTCGGTAACGGTAATAAAATGTCGGTAACCCGGTCGCTGGTCAAATAAAAATAAAGTGGAAAAGCTAAAAATATTGGTTTTAATCTAATAATATATTTCAATACGTTTCTAATCCAACGAGTTTTGTATATCGACTGATTAAACTTCCTTTTATGTAATTTAACAGTTGTGATATTTTTAAATCAGGAGTAGGTCTTTGAGACCTTGAGATGTAATAATTTCTTTTTTTTTAATAAAATTCAATGCGCTCACCTTTCCATTATAAATTAATTCCTTCAACCACTTTTATAAATAAAACAAATAAATAAATAAAACAGCACAAACGACATCGGCCGTATCCGAATTCATTATGACGTTCAAACAAAAATGTGCTTACGAAAAACGTAGCGAAGAACGATAATAATGCGAAAACTTATTCAAATCTTAATAATTCCTACAATTACCGTATTTAATTATGGATTTTCTATTATATTTTATATTTATGAACTCTACAAAGGCATAAAACTAGTTGATAAGCATCTGACAGATGAGTAACAGATAACAATAATGAAATACGTTCGTTACAAATATTGCGAATTGTAGCTTAAATTTCTTGTAGCTATGTTCACGCTACCGAAGCTGGCTTCCAAACTCGATACAAAATGCCATATAGGTACCTACATTGTACGGTTTAAAGTTATGTTTTTAAACCAAATCAACTATGCGTTTTGCTGGAAGCAGAAGCCCAAATTGAAGCCAATGAGAGCGAGCGAGATGGCTAATCATGTATCGCCTGCACCTGCAACAGACAGGGCGAAAGCCGAATGTTTACACTCGGCTATCTCGGGTAGTACGAAAAAGCGCGCGATAATTTAAAAACAGGCATGTATATGTATATATATATATATATATATATATATATATATATATATATATATATATATATATATATATATATATATATATATATATATATATATATATATATATATATATATATATATATATATATATATATATATATATATATATATATATATATATATATATATATATATATATATATATATATATATATATATATATATATATATATATATATATATATATATATATATATATATATATATATATATATATATATATATATTTAAATGATTTTAAATAATAGAGTTCCTCTAACGCTGAAGTTAAAATCCACAAGGGTCGTTAATTGGTACTTGTACCTATATATATGTATATATATGTATATATATATATATATATATATATATATATATATATATATATATATATATATATATATATATATATATATATATTTATATATATATATATATATAAATATATATTTATATATATGTATAAATATATATATATATATATATATATATATATATATATATATATATATATATATATATATATATATATATATATATATATATATATATATATATATATATATATATATATATATATATATATATATATATATATATATATATATATATATATATATATATATATATATATATATATATGTATATATATATATATATATATATATATATATATATATATATATATATATATATATATATATATATATATATATATATATATATATTAATATATATATATAAATATATATATATATATATATATATATATATATACATATATATATATATATATATATATATATATATATATATATATATATATATATATATATAAATATATATTTATATATATGTATAATATATATATATATATATATATATATATATATATATATATATATATATATATATATATATATATATATATATATATATATATATATATATATATATATATATATATATATATATAATAGAGTTCCTCTAACGCTGAAGTTAAAATCCACAAGGGTCGTTAATTGGTACTTGTACCTTACGTTATACGAGTATCGCGGTTCGGTTAAGGTAAACGTTTCATAGAATCCTTTGTTCTTCTTCGAGATCGACGATCAATTTACTCGCATGCTCTAATTAAGAGAACATCATTTAATATTTCTTAATTGAAAACAGATTCATAAAATGTATAAAAATAATAAGATGATGATTTTTAATTGTAGGACTTTAACAAAAAATGTATTAAATCTAAAATATATATCAAGCCACTTTTGTTCCTTTTACTGTGCAACACATCTTTTTAGGTAAAACCTGAAGGATTTTTCTCCATTTAAAAAAAAATTAGTACATTCAAAAAAATAATCAAACATTAGATAATCTTCGAAATGCAAAAACAACACTTTCTGCCCTGTGGCGGGTAAATATTATGTTTAAAATATGTCTCTTTTGTTGGGATATCGTACATTTTCTGGGCATTCCGAAAATATGCACAACTAAAAATTAACGATTTTTGATTTATGACGTTCTTGAAAGAAGTGAGCGATACAGTTGAAAAAATGTATGTATCTATGAAATAAATAAATAAACTAATATCAATTCATATTAAAATGATGCCATATTAAAAACCCGTTTGTTGAAAGTAGTCGCGTTTAGTGTTGTTAATTTTACGACGTTTTCATTCGACAAATAACAATTCCGTTAAATAGTCGAAATTTTATTGAACGATCATTCTAAATGGGTCAAACCAATAAAAGTCGGTTGCATCCTTCCTACTTCCAACCATTACGGGCTAACTTCAACCTTCAACTAGGAAGGAAAACTTGAATCGGCGAATCAACGAAATGGGTCATAAATGATCAATTTCTATTGTGTGACGCTGAAGAGAAAATCGTAAAATCGTAAGAAGCATAATCTTTTTAAGGTTTTAAAAATTACGATCTGGAATTTCGTTCATTCAGTTATCATAAAACAGCGATTAGCACTTTTGATAACTGCGATATTATCTTGATCGTAACTCTAGATCTAAATCTACTACAAATAATATGATTGTATTGACCCTTCAGATGTATGATTGTATCGACCTCACGACATCATCGGTCACCAGTCTGATGATGTCGGTAACGTTTCATCGTTGTCTCAGTCGCTGGTCAATTTAAACAAATGTAGAAAAACTATTGAATTGTTATTGTATTACAAAACATGTAGTTTAACCAAAAAATGTATATTAAAAACTTCATTATATATAGTTTCATTATATAATTAAAAAGAAACTTTGTTTTAAAATCACTATAAATATATTAAATTATAACATAATTATAATGTCTACCCGTTTCAAAGCTAACCGCATCTTTATCAAGACTGATTAATATTTGATAAAGAAGCGGTAAATTCGAAACCGGTAGACATTATAATTATGTTATAATAAAATATTTATAGTGATTTTAAAACAAAGTAATATTTAAATTATAAAATGGAAGTCAGTACCTCAAATACAAATTATAGTTTCATTATATTTATCGTGATTTCTTTTGGTACCTATTTTCTATTTTAAGACGAAGTTTGATTAAAAATATCTCGAAAAATTCCACAATATTTCAACTCACTTTGTGAATTCAACTGTGTGGAAATTTTGAGGAATCTAAAGTTTTTTATTTCCTCTAAAATTGGACCTACTTCTTTGAAGGAAAATCGCTTTATTCTGATGAACCCTGGAAATTTAAAAGTATTCTCAAAGTTCGGGATAGTTGACATTTTATTAATTTCCCTTAGTTTCCGGTGAGTGACAGAAATTCTTCCCAAGTTTGATATTTAAACATAGATTTTAGTCAATCCAGATTATCAATTTGTAGTGATATTGGATTGAGTGATTTGTAAAAAAAATCCAAATTATCAAAAAAAAATCTTAAATTAAACAAAAAATTCGATATCGCTAATTGAGGAAAATATTTATAAACAAAAAACGGCCCATCACTATTTAAATGTTTTTAATGCGTATTGCTATATTACACCTTAACTACAAATGACTGCATTCTAGTGGTGAGTGCTTAAGTCTAGAATTTTCAATCAAGAACTACACGAATCTGTATTAACTTTAGTTAGTCACTTTGATGAGATATCAAAAATAATATGAAACATAACTCCTATACTTGATTTGAACTCCGATAATTTGGACATACTTAAAATGTTGTAAATAAATTAACTGCTCAAATTAAAAGCTAAAATAATAAAAATTAAAATGTTTTTTTCTGGCGTTTCTCATGTATGTATGTGATTATAATCCAGGATTCGGACCTCACATACTAATATAAGAGTTTCTGCTCAATAAAAAGCTTCTTCTCATCTCACCAATAGATGTCTTAAGTGAAGTTCTGGTGAATCAAGAATAAGGTTTCTAAATTGGTTCATAGAACTTCCCAGAATTTTAGTGGTGTAGTTATCAATAATGGGTAGAATTGGTGAATGTTACACGTTTGTAAAGTGATCACTTAAAACCAGCCTAAAACTATCACTAAATTCCCAGACTTTTATATTCTTCTTCATCTTTGATGAGATGTCAAAAAATAATATAAAAAAAAATAATCGTTAGTTAGCTCCAAAGTAAACAAATATGTGTTGATCAAGCATGTATTATATAAAAAGCTGATAATAAAGAAGAAAACTTTTTAATTTGACTGAAAAGAGTCGAAACAGTCATAATATTGATACCTAGTGGAATTGTTTCGATTTGAACATGAATAAAAGCCATTTGTGTTTTGCATTGTCAGCTCGATAGTAACTTGTGACTTGATTTATACTAATAAGATATAGAATAATACAACGAGCACCTAAAGTTTGTGTGAACATAAGTTTGTATTCCAGAATATTCCTTCATTGAGAGGAAACTAGAGAATGCCCTACAAGTTTCAAGTATTTCCGATACCTACTTGTGAGAGTATTTCAAGACCCTTTGTAAATGGTAAGCATTCTGATATTTAGCATATTCTGCTATAGAAATTACTACTTTGTGAAATATTTCGTTTATAACTCAAGAGAAATCGTCAGAGTAACTCAGAACTTAATAATTGGTGATTAGTTTGGTTGTTTATGATAGCTACGTATTTCATTTTATATTTACATATTACAACAATCAAAAAATAAAATTAA
>NW_028280844.1:135000-182500 GCF_059751285.1 Brachycentrus maculatus | reverse complement strand
AGATCACTTAAGAGATCCTGTATTTATCACTTTTGATATGTATTAATTAAAGGTCTTTTGTTTATAAAAAAAAATAAACTTTATTATTTTATCCGTCTATTTTAATGCCAACAAAATAGCAAAACTCTTTTGAAATTAATTTGTCTCCTACATTACCGAAAAAAACTGAAAAAAATCTGGATAGACTGGTCGAACTTAATCTCTCCTTTGTACTCTTGAGTTTTATAACACTGCCATCGGGGCAAGGATTTCAATAACACGTACCATTAAACACACTTAATACTTATTCACAATAATCATGGGATCAAAATTAAATAACAGATTAACTAAACATCAGGAACTATTAATGAGGGTTGAAGCGAATAAAGCGGTTGGAGATGCCTATCACTTTGTAGAAAAAACTAGAGTTATATATTACGTTAGTTGTTAAAAATAATGACCGAGCGATTAACTTCCCAGTGTTAAGCCATTAACCCGAACAATTATGTAGTTTATTACGACTTTCGCTAAAACTAGCTAGGAGGTGGATTATCGAAAAACCTTGAAAATCACCTGGCTTTTTTGCTCTGATATAATTACATATAGAAGGGAAATTTTAGTGTCGAATCAATGGTTTTCATCTGTTTAAGGAGTACAGTTTGTGCAAAATATTACATTTATAAATTGTTTTAACGATGACTCCTTAACCTTCTATTACCTATTCGCCAATATTCATCACTTTATTTTCAACTTTGTTTGTAATTAACCATAAGTTTTTGTAATTGGGATTAAAAGCTTAATATTATTGAATTAAAATGATAAATATTTTTTTGACATTTTTTAATTTTTTTTCTGAAATCTAGTAAATTCAAGTAAATTAGTGTTTAAAATAAGTTTTTTTTTTATCAAAATGTAAATAATAATTAAAGGTATGACCTACATTTTTTAATGACCTAATGAATATTTTATTGTAATGTATTGTATCAATTTACATAGAATATGATTTTTTAAAAATAATAATGAAATTCTTTTTTAATTTCAATTTCACGTGTTGAATACTATACCTAAACTTAACTTAACTTTAAATTAAAAAAAATTATAGTTGACAAAACAAAGTGATAAAATGAAAAAGATTTATTTTTAAGAAATAATCATTTGTAGACAATTGCTTTCTGTTTTTAGGGATAAAAAAAATAGAATGAGATGCCAGGAAAAATGAAAGTACTACCATGTATATTGTGTATATTATTCTAATGCGATTAAATTAAGATAAAAATGTGTATTACTGAGTAATAACAAAATTTGTTCATAATATTAATCGATAAGTAAACAAATTAAATTGTGATTGGTTTTGGTTGAATTTCCCTACTTTGGGTATGTAGATTGTGCCCTTAAGCAGATGGTTAGTATTCAATTTAACAATAACATAGAATTATGAATTTCAAATTTCTCTAGTAGACTTTTTAAAAATAATTTTATGCATATGTATATCAAATTATAAGCTACATAAAAATAATAATATCGTGTTTTCCGGCGGATATGTGTGACTACAATCCGTGGTTTAGATCTC
The DNA here is from genome assembly GCF_059751285.1 of Brachycentrus maculatus. Classification (NCBI taxonomy): domain Eukaryota; kingdom Metazoa; phylum Arthropoda; class Insecta; order Trichoptera; family Brachycentridae; genus Brachycentrus; species Brachycentrus maculatus. The sequence continues at coordinate 180,951 of NW_028280844.1, read as the reverse complement.
GCATACAAATAAAAAAGTCTTTGCTGAATAAGCTTTCCTCAATCCAACATAGATGACTTGTGAACTCGTGTGTACTATGTCACGAGATTGAACAATATATGTAGGGGTTCCAAAAATTTCAGTTCTGTTGTTATCATAGGTAGGATTGGTGAATATTGTACACGTGTAAGTGATCACTCAAACAGTCTATGACAGGCCGTAAGCCCTGTAAATACCCAGAACTTCATATTATTCATATTGTATGTTGAGATGTCACAAAAAATTAAAAAAGACGTTTGAAATTAATTTGTAAACAAAAATCATATTTACATAGTGTAATTTTAAAAGCTCAATATTTGGCTTAGTAGACTGGGCACTTATGCAGGTGTGTAGTTTTCAATTTTACAATAACATCGCGAATTTTAAATACCTCCAATAAACCGGAGAATAGACATTTCAAAAAATTGTAAATAAAATATTCAGTGATCCCTACAAGATAAAAAAAATTTTGGTCTTTGTAATGGAATGACGAGGCTCTAGGGAGGAATGAGATTGATGTCAAATAAATGAAAGATTATATACTCATTGAAGATAATTTCCTTATTCAGTAGAAGGTTTCCACATTGTTACAGTCATTAAGCTGCCTCTTGTACTGAGATTTCTATGAATTCAAAGAAAACCTTTTCTATCCATTAGTACATTAGAGACTTAACGTAAAGTAACATTGTGTGCATGTTATTTGTAGTGAGGTTTGTCGGCATAACTTTTATTTGATTTTATTTGATACCATATTAAAGTGATTTTTTTTAAAAATTTCATTATGTGATGGTTTAATTGATACCTTTTGATGTGATACATATATTTGCTTCAAATAACTAATAATAAAGTTACAACATTTTGAGTGTGTCCAAAATAGTTTACAAAATTTGGATTATCTCCAATTACAGGAGTCATTTTCATATAATTTTTAACGCTCATCAAAGATGAAGAAGAAAATGGAAGTGTGGGCATTTACGGGGCTGACGACCACTTTACACATCACTTTACACATGTGTAACATTCACCAACTGTACCCATTATTGACAACCACACTACTATATTCCATATTCTTCTTCATCATTAATGAGATGTCAAAAAATAATAATTAAGCTAACGCCGAGTCGATTCTATGCTTCGTTAGGTGCCGATAATAGTTAGATGAGATGAGAAATTTAATACAGAGTGGCGCATAATTGATCACTCTATCGGAAGACGATATAATTTTTGTAAATGGCATCGTACGTAACTAATATTTGGTGTGAACTAGGCAGATACAGTACACAAACAAATTTAAACTATCTCAAAAAGTCATCCAATTTAGTTTTTTAATACATTTTTTACTAAATAAAAGCAAAATAATTTTGAGAAATAGATATCTTTATTTAGACCTTTACAAAAAAATAAATAAAGTTGAAAAGATGATATGCGTTAAATGGCTGCCGCCACTGTTGATACGCATTTGTGCCCGTATTATCAATCTGTTTGTATACTGCAGCTGACTGGCTCCCAAAAGTCAAATATGATTGACGTACAACGTCATTTAGGGTGACTAAATTTGCGACACCAAAAAAGCATAGAGGCAGAACATGTTACAGGAAGGGTCAACTAAATGATGAAAATAATACACAAGTAAGTATTTTTTTAAATGAGAATCATATTTTATTAAATGGGAATTAGAATTTCAATTTTATATCTTTATTGATATATAATTTAAAGTCTTGGACGTTTATCAAAAATATTTGTCTACGAGTTAAACAATATTTTTTTATATTGTGACTATTCTTATCAAGTTTATATTTGCTTATGTAATTAATGGTTTTTTTATTAATCATCATTGAAACATTAAATATTTTTCTTTAATAAAAATAATATATTTATACATACAAAAATATTTGTATATATATATATATATATATATATATATATATATATATATATATATATATATATATATTTATATATATATATATATATATATATATATATATATATATATATATATATATATATATATATATATATACATATATATATATATATATATATATATATATATATATATATATATATATATATATATATATATATATATATACATATATGTATATATATATATATATATATATATATATATATATATATATATATATATACATATATATATATATATATATATAAAATGAATGTATATGTAAATATGTGTGTATTTTTTTGGCCAGAAAAGTGATAATGTTCACAATACAGTATTAGGCTTTGTTAGAAATACAAAAATGAGGTGATATTAAATACATCGCTTGAATAAAAATGTAGCCCAGTGATTCTCAATCGGCATTTCCCGATAAAAAGATATTTGGTTTAAAAAAATATATTTCCACTGTCATATCATATTTATCCTGATAAAAATAACTCCATGCTCCAAACAAATATGTAATAAAAATGTGTTAAAATATGTATTTGATGCTTTCGTGATATGTTGCGTATCCTACACAAACGGGAGATCTATAAAATATTCAAGAATGTTCAGGTGTTGTAATTACAAAAAGTTAAACTCTGATACTATGTGATTTGGATTAAGACATCTCTGAGGCATAGTTTTTAGATCTACGTAAGCTCTGCTCAGGGAAAAAAAAGCTTCCTTTAATTTGCCTTGAAAGTTATTCTCGTTATGTACATAAATAAAGATTACAATTCTTGTTAACCCAGAGACCCAAAAGAATTATATCATTTTCGGAGTATTTTTCTGCCGCAACACAACACAATTCGTGCAAGACAAAGTATGTAAGTTAATTAAGTCTTAGGTTCTAGGCGTAGTTTACCCACTTTGTGGTTCATTGCAACAGTGTTAATAACAGCGTTCAATGTTGGGGATGAAATGCAAGGGTTTGTCCGTCGGAAGCAATTTGTTTAAGAGAGCGCTTCGTGTTGAATAAACCTATTATCACTTTGTTTTGTATGTTTGGTAAGGTTTAGTTTCTATGGCATGTTCGCTTACTGAAAACATTTGTTTAGCCTACGAAATCAATGACGAAATTCATTTATGAAGCAATTTGTTTAAGAGAACGCTTCGTGTTGAATAAACGTATAATCACTGTGTTTTGTAAATATTTGTGTTAAGGTAAAGTTTCAATTGGCTAAAAAAATGTGTTCATTTGCAAACTGAACAAATTTGTTTAGCCTACGAAATCAATGACGAAATTTATTTATAAAGTGTCGGGTTGTAGTCCCGTGGTTAGTGTCGCGGACTCTTGAGTCAGAGTTTCTCGATTCGAACCCACTCTACCACAATTTGATACTTATTTCTAACAATGAACTGCTTAGGCTCACAGAATAAATACCCATCGATTATTCGGACCCTGTACAATTTTTCTTAAATTATAAAATTGTCATTACATGGAGTAGCTTCTACATGATGTCTCGAGAGGTTTTTTAGTACAGGGATGCTGAAATATACCTACTTGATATTTGTACCTGATGGGAAAATATATAAACCAACTAACCATTACAGTTAGGCAAAGAGAAAAAACGCTACATCAATATGTCTTCACAAATTATCTTGCCCTCTTCCGCATTAATGCATCTCCTCATACATACACTCCGATTATTACAACTTCTAACCTCAAGTATTTTTCACTTTCAAGTATTTGAAATATTTGACCATGCCAAGTTTTTCATGGTATTTTTCTGCTTCTATTACCAACTACATTTTCGTCATAAATGTGTTTTACTGTCCTTTCTTACCTTATATATTTTGAATGGTAATCGTTATTCTATTTCAGTTTATATTTATTTCCAGCTTAATTTTTAAAAGTAAAATAAATCAATTATATAATGAGCAAGAAAAACAAATTAGGCGAGATTAGCTTTAAATGATTACATCTAAAAACTAAATTAAGGGAGTCTTTTGAATATTTCGTTTTTTTATTCGGTTTTAATTTGACCGCCCATCACTGGTATATCCCAATTCAAAGACAAATAAGTTCAAAACAAAATCTGATCCTTCTCTTTAAATAAAGGAATAATTAGAAGCACTTCAAAAATTTTCTGGTTTACTCTTTTGTTTTTCTATCTTGTAAGCAAAACTCGAAACTGAACTTACAAGTTAAAGATTTCATTATTTTCTCGAATAACCTGGAGTAAATTATTTGGATGTTTTATTATGTAAAATTTATTCACCTCAACTCTTTAATTCAGAGTGAAAGTTGTTCGATTTAATTTTATTTGTAATAAGTTGATTGTGTTTTATTTTATTTAATTACCAACACTTATTTTCACACAATGACGGTCAGAAAAAAAATTCAAAGGAATAACCAATAATAATAGGAATATCAATATTAAAAAAATAATTAGAGGCTTGTCTGCAAGTAGGATAGTAAGGATAGGGAAAGTAAATATTAAAAATACACATTCACTCACACCAATGAAAAATGAATCTTACTTGAAATCATCTTGCGATTTACGGAAATCAAACCCGCTACCCCAGTTTGTCAGTCGAGCGTTTACCCATCTATGCCACGGCGATTTTTCATATGAAATATTATTTTACATTTGTGAACTAGACAGCTGCAGTAGTATTTTATTTAAAATAACAAATAATTGCTAGTTTTCCACTGAAAGTTCCTGGAAATAATGCAGACGACAGAGTTTCAAGATATTAAAAAAGCTCGTATCCTAAAAGTAAAGCTGAGAGAACTTCAGTTATATGGATAAACTTTTTCAATTCAGAGGGTAAAGTGCTTATTCGTTGGTCTGGATGTATTTAGGAGGTTTGAGATATAAACCAATTACTCAATAGTTTAGCAGAGTATTGTTACTACCATGAAAGTAGAAATAACGGTATTTTCATAGATTTTTACCACTCAAAGGCATATTTTCGATAAAATAAATAAAGTGTAATTTACGTATTTACAAATAAAAATAAAATATAAATTTGTTAAAGATTTAAAATTTCAATCACGTTTTTTTGTACCTTTGACAGGTGTTTTTACCTGTGACAGAAAAAAATATGCTTTTTTGAAAAGCCACTTTTTTAACCGCAATGGCAGGACCATTTATTGAAAGTAACAGCATCACAAGCAAAACTAAATATTACTTATGGCGGATAGCATGAATCTTGCTGTTTATTTTATCGCATACCTACAAGCATTGTGATATTTAACATATTAGAATGAGTGGTATTTTTTTATTATATTCCACTAAATTGACACTGAAACTGGACCTCAAGTATATTTTAAATATTCTTTTTTGAAGGTGTTGCAATGTGATATGAAACATTTACCATTCTTTCCTTTTCTATGAAAGAAGATAGAATTCTGGATAGGCCCTGGGACGCTCAGGTTTTTATCTTCTTTCATTAGAAAGAGAAGAATGATCCATGTTTCATATCATCATCTTTAAAATTGACATCTCATCCGTAGGGTGAATATAATAAAACTTTTAATTTTGTTATATAATAAAAAAAAAACTATGTTTACAGTTTATTTTACATACAGTTGTTATTTAAAAAAAATATCCACCAAGAAATGTCAGTACAAAACATAAAACTAATTAATTTTGTTACGCTTAGAAATAATGATTAAATTCTAGTTTATGCTTATCTAATACTAAAAGTGTGATATATTATTTCATTTAGTTTTTTTTTGCCATCTCGAAATTAGATGGAAGTAGGATAAGGTATATTAAAAACGTAAGGGCTGAAAAAAGGGCTGAAATTCTTCATGAAAAGAGATCAAAAACATATTAATTTGGCGATTTAAAGGTACAGAGCATAAAAATTCTTCCAGAAAAGTTTGTTATTTGAGAGATGGAAAGTAGGGAAACCTTTAGTAAACTTCCATTACACAAATCACGTGAAGCAAATAAAAAGTCAGATAAGGGATGACTTGTAGTCAAAAGCTTAGTGAGGCGAACTACACATACAACTGGCGCCACTCCCCCGTTTTCCATTTATTTAAATATTTTCAATATTTACCCCGATGAATTAGTTATAATAATTTTAATTACTAGTGACATATATATTTAAAAAAAAACTTTAATAACCAACTTACTAATAAACACGACGTTTTTGCGCAATAGTAGGCAGAGATAATATAACGCCATACCACTCTGTCTTTGCAAACATTCTTCGCCTCTTCTACATTCGTGCATCTCCTCATACATACCTGCTGATTATTTCGGCTTCTGACTCAGTCGATTTCAAATATATGACGTATCTGATCTGAAGTTTTCCTTATTGTTTATCTGTTTTTCCATATAAATTTTCCTCATAAATTGGTTTTACCGTTCTTTCCTCACTAATACGTTCCACGTGTTCAAACCATCTCAACACACCTTTCTTAATTTTATCGATAATGCTTTTCTGAGTTTTGCATTCTTACTTCATTTCACGTTAAATAATCTTGTACATTTAAAAAAAAATACAGTAGAAAAAAAGTTCATCTTCGTTTTTACTGTGACAATTTACATACATGATGTTTTCAATAATTGTTGTTAAATAAATAAATAAAAAAAAAAAAAAAAAAAATTGAAAACAAACAAACATTGAATAAATCCCCCTTAGAGAAAATATCCATATATTAAATATTATGGATATCACAATAGAAAATACGTAGTCTATTACCGAATGAATGTTGTCGAAGAGAAACGTTAAGGAAATCGAGGCAATTTAGATGATCAAAATGGTCAGAATAATGAACGTTACGCACGTGTGATCACTTGAGACAGCCAATAATGATAGAATAAGAAGTCGTTAACAGATTCATGCTTAGACTTCCATATTCCCTTCGTATGAATAGATGTCTCGCCTCTGTTGGCACACTTTACTATTAGTTTAGGAAAATTAAGAATATTTTAGGTCAAATCTCAATAAAATAAAATAATAAAATAAATGTTTTAAATGATTAAAATAACAATTTTCATTTAACTCCACTAGTTTGTAAAAAAAATACCAACGGTGACACAGTTTTGGGGGTGAGGAGGGAGAACGAATACCCGAGGGGTGAGAACTTTGAGGGGATGCCTCTAAGGGTTCTAAGGAACACTTGTGCCAAAAATCAAAACTAATAAAAAAGGCTTTGATGTCTATTTTGCCTGGACTATGCTTGTAAATCGTAAATCAAATTAAATTCGAGTTTCAATAAATTTATATGTTTTTTCGTTTACAATTTAGAACATATATTTTTTTAATAAATATATGATTAGATATTATTTGTTAAAAAAAAACAGGTTTGAGATCGAATTAGACATTTATAAGTCAAAATCGAAAAATGTTTTACAAAGTAAATATAATTGGGAATCGAACCAAACGTGGAACCTAAAAAGGTGAGTTGGATGAAACCGTTGAGTTATAATTTTTTTTTTTGAGAAATATTTTCCTTGTTTAGTATTCATAAAAATATTAAAAATTCATATTATTTCTATCAGTTTAAGAAGCTCCGTATTATAAATAGGTTTCAAATTATCATACAGTGGGTTGGAACCCAGTAACTCTGACTCAAGAGTTCGCGACACTAACCACGGAACAACAACCCAACCCTTTTCAAATTCACTATTTATATTCTTTTATATTTACTATTTATTCATAATTCACTTTTTAAAGATCATATCATATTGAGTTAAAAATAAAACCAGTTATCGAAAAAAGAATGTTATGATGCAGAAAAAAAAGTTTTTACTGATTGTTATGACTTTTTTTCTTATTATTTAAAAGCATTCTGAACTATACGATTATATTTTTTGTTTGTTTGTTTAATACGTTGTTAAATAAATTTATTTATATGAAAAAAAAAACAGAACTAAATCGTACAGATAATGAAAAAAACTATATTTTTGTTTGGATATATCACTACTTGAATAACATTTCTTATTTTATAATTATAATTAAATATTTGTCATCATACACGTGTCATTACGTGTGATTAGTTCGGTTAGAAGATACCCTGAAAACGATTTTCAGCATCATTCTAAGAGTGAATCTGTTACGCTTGCGAACATCATGAAAGCGGCCTCGGCATTGAAAACGGCAGGCGTCAGTCTCTATCGAACTCTCGTGCAGTGAGCGTCGACGGTGCGACGTTGCGACGCTCAATTCAAGTGTTTAATACTTACGATATGATAATTTTTCTGTAAGTTTGATGCATTGTGGTGTCTGATTTAAAAAGTTCATTATTTAAATCTCTACAATGGTTACAAACCCCTATTAATGGTTGTTAGTCGTAGTAAATAGTCGGGTGAACATTTCAAATTTGGGAAAAGTTTTGAAAGTTTTGTACCACTGAAAAAATTGGAAAAACTTTAAACGTAAGTATGCAATAATAATTTCTAATTTAACATTAATAACGAATTTGTTGGTTGTTCGTTTTTTTAAATTTAATATTGAAACGTGTGTAAATATAACTGAATATACTAAAATGCATAAAAGAAATAATCATCAAAAAATATAATTAAAAAATCTTAAATAATTTAATTTTTTTTAAAGTTCTTCATTCAAAAATACATCGAGTATATATTTTTATTTTATCGCCAATAAAATATGGAACCATATTTTAATGTATTCAAATAGATAAAAGGTGTTTTTATACCTGGTGCACGAATACTCTTAGAGTCAGTTTATTGTTAAACTTAATTATTTATTTGACTGATTTCAACATATTTCAATTAAATTTTCCTTTTTTTTAAGATTATAATGCATCGTTTAAATATTTGGGATACGTATTTTTAAAGAATCCTCAAAAATACTGAAAATATGATGCTCGTATTAACCTATTTAACATAACGTAAATACATAGATTACCGATTTTAAATGTTTTATTACAGGTTGTTTAAGAACGTTAGTGGAAACGAACATTACGAACATTATAAAAACATTTTATATGAATATATTTCAAATACACAATGAAATTAGATAGTAGTTACAAAATAACTTAGGGAAGAATTTATTATTCTTTAACGATAAGGCTGATGTTATGAAAGTATGAGAATAAATGACCCCTGTAAAAACAACATAATGAGTAGCTATTCTAGCAGTTAAGTGGATTTTTGCTTTTGTGTTTTATTCGTACATTATTAAAAATTAATAAAATTAATATGTACATATAGTCCTAGAAGATAAAATTAGAGTTAAAACCAAAATCTTTGTTTTTGATATTGAAATAAGGTAACACAATGTGAAGAATTATATTATAAATGCGTTTCGTTTAATGAATTGAAAACGGAGATTTGATATAAAATAAAACAGATTAATTTCGTTGATAATTTAAGTGATTTGAAGTTAATTTGCCGGTAAATTATAATTTAGCAACTGTTACATAATAAATTTGTATTTTTTTATTGAGGTATCTAAGACACTATTCAATATGGAAGGTTTTAAGTTTGTTTTAAGGCTCGATGTTATATAATTATATTTTTTAGTAAAATTGGGGTGTTGTCTAGTCGTGTCGTCAAGTTTAAGTCAGAGATATGGGATTGATTTACAAACTAGTGTAATGAAATTGCTATCTTTAAACACAAACCACTAAGAATTTATTTACTTTACAAATATTGAGAGAATAATGTTTTGTGGTTACTTGAAGAATGTTCAAATGAATGGAATCAGTAAGTTATTGGAAATTTTCAGGGTTATGGTATTACACATTGGTATTACATATATCTCTCCGTTTATTTATTTTTTCAATATTTTAGTGACTATTTACATACGAGTGCACATATCTTAAAGTGACCTCCAGCAATCTCAAGGGGGAAAAAATCCGTATTTGATTACTGACCAATAAAAAAAAGATATAAAAAATGATTTTTTAGTTGACTTTATACTACCATATTCTAATCACTTTGTGTATTTTAAACCAGAAATTATTTTTTAATTACTGTATCTTAAAAGATTAATGTTTTTTACTGACATTTCTTGGTGGAACTGTGCATTAAATAAGAAAGAAACAACAAGTAAACAGACTTTTTTATTTTAATTTTAATATACCAGCGATCAAGTTTCGTGGTTTTCGTCATCATCTATCTGATGAAAAAAAAAGTTAATCAAATAAGATTTTTAATTTTTCATCATATAATCTATTCCACCTCCATATTGTAGTAGTTAGAGCGGTTGGCTACGATGCTGGAGATCTCGGGTATAATTTCCTTCTCCTTCTTCTTCTTCTAACTCTTATTCACACCAAATGGTGCATAGGGCACAAAATCGTATCGATGAAATACTGCAACACTGTATAACACTATCATGATCATTACTTTTATGAAGTCAAAGTGATCACTCCTACGCTTCAGGGACCAGTCCAGAGTAATATAAAATAAATATTAGAGTGTAAAATCACTAATATTTATTTTCAACCCCCTCTAGGAATCGAACCCGGGACCTCCAGTACGGTAGCTAAACACGCTAACCATTACACCACAGAGGCGAACAGATAATTTCCAAGGGGGGCAAAATAAAAAAAATAAAATTTTTGTAACCTAATATTCATTAAATTGGATTGGTACATGAAGTACAAAATTGATCCTACACCTTGTCTTCATGTAATAAAAAAATAATTAAGTATGGTGCAATGCTCTATGCACCATGCCTGAGTGTCAAAAGAATGAAAAAAGCTAGTGAAATTTCATCAGCCGTAGCCTCGAGGTCGACGCTTCGGTTCGTTAGGAAATCGATTGAAAAGAATATGGAATAATCTGTGGGGAGAGAAGGATGGGCAAGGAAAGCATACAATATATTATGCATGACAACATCCAAGCTGGTATCAATCATTCAACTTGCTTTCTGAAATGTTGATAATCGAATTCGTGATCCTTGGTTTCGCGATCTAGTGTCTAGCTTACCACACCACAGCACCTGCCAAAATAAGAATTTATATGAATAAAAAAATTATAAAACTTCAGTCTAACCGAGGTAGCAAACATGCTTTAAAGCCCATTTTAATACAAATTTTATAACTATGTATACTTTTTCCCAATATTTACGATTTGCTTGGAATGTGTGGAAAATCTTTGCGTGCCAGATTTTAATTTTTTTATTATTTCATTTTATTTTAAAGGAATAACCCACGAAGCGTCTATTTTAGAAGCTTATCTGCATGTAGGGTAGTAAGGATAGGGAAGCTAATGTAAAAAAAATACATCACAAACACCCAGACCAATTGAAAATAAATCTTTCTTGAATTGAATTCATTTTGATCGAACCCGCAACGCCAGTTTCGCAGCCGAGCGTCAACCCAACTACGCTACGGTGCCTGTCTTTAAAATCGTATTTAAAAACGAAGATATAAGAAAGGAATGTAAGGCTATACTAGGGATAGTTGAAAATATTAAGAAGAGTTCTTTAAGGTGGTATAGACTGTAATGACTTAAAAATGTACGTGGCGAATGTGAGCGGGAAAACAGAACTAGGACGGCCGAAAAAGACTTCAATCAGAGTTTTAAATCTGGGGGTGTCAAAAGTCTGCGTAATCGGAGGGCATGTATGACTAAATGTATGGAAGTGAGGGAAGCGAGGAGTGTATGTCAGGATATCCTCTCTGCATACCCCTGTGGGGAAACCGCGTGATGGTAGTAGTAGTAGTAGCTTGTAATGTTATAAGTTAGCTATTTTATGTAACACAATCCAAAAATGAGTGATTTACACTAACATTTGAGAAAATTAAGTATTTGTTTTTATGTACATGACGCGTTTTTTCGACCATTCTTCCTTCTATTTCAATTACCATACGTTTTTAAATCGAAATAAGTTTAGCAATTTAATTTCACTACTGATAAAAATACTTTCATTCATATTTTTTGATAAACACCGTTGATTGCGTGATGCAATCTTGAATCTACTCACCGTCAAAATAAATTAAACTTTGTTTATTCAGGTTTATATTGGCATGAAAATATTGAATATTTTCTCTTAATTCAGTTGAGGTTTTTTTTTTACACAGACCATTTTTTTTGTTGAAAAAGCAATTTAAATAAAAATACTTCACTTCTTCAACTCAGAGTCAGATAAATTTAGGCTTCAAGTCCATTTAATGCTCAGACATTTATTTTCCTTTTCCAAAAAACACTTACGAAAAAAAATGCTTTTGTTTTTTTTGTGCTTTCTATATTTATTCGTTAAGTACCCAAAATTATATTTCGATTAAAAGAAAACATATGAATTGTTATCGTTTAATAAAAATACTCGACTCAATAAAGCTTTGCGCTTTAATCATATTAACTTTATTGCTTTGCAACGACTCACCTTAATTTCATTTTATTAATAGATTATATTGGTTCGAAAACTTTTGGTAATTCATATTTATTTTCTTGAAATGTTTAATAAATAAGTATTGTATTTGTAAAACTCCAGGTTGACTGACCATTTCAAAGAAAGCTGTGCTCTAGGATAATGAAGTGATCACTAATAAAAGATCGATTTGAAATTTGACTCTACTTTGGAATTATTTCGATTAAAATTTAATTGATATCACATATTATTTTACTGCGATGGGGACATAAAAGTTAGGGATTAATTAAACCGGTCAATGAAATGTCTTAAACTTTGTATGGTAAAAAACAAAAACGTGGCCACCAAAGAGATTGATTTCAAATTTGGTCATTATTTTTATAAAGATTTAATTGATATCACAACATAGACGATTATTTTGTTGCAATGGGAACATGGAAGTAAGGGATCATTAAACCTGTCAATAACTGGTCTTAACTTTGTATGTTAAAAACTTATATACAGGGTGTCCCATAATCCGACGTTTTCCTTTTCAGGGGTGCTAGGCCAGCTTATGACTCACCAAAAAATGAAAATATGACCTCAGTAAAAGTGCCTTAGTTTTCCAGATATTTCCACTTCTATATTATATTTTATTTCCAATTTTCCGAACGTCTATGCCTTAGATAAGTTTTTTGAGTGCCACTTCTTCAAATTTTCATATTTTCACGTTTTGTGAACAAATTTGGACACAATCAAAATTATAATAAAAAAACACCCTTCTAATCTGACCGGGATGGGAATCCAATACGAGATCTCCAGCATACCAGACAAGCACCCTAACTACTACACTATTGAAGCGGACATTATGTATGGACAGTATGAACGTTATCTCTCCCTTTTTTAAAAAAGGAAGTATGGTATTTATTTATTTATTTTTATGTATTTCTAAGCGGCGGGCGCCTCAAATGTGCCGTCAGATCGTTAAGTGGTAGGTTGATTCATAGGGTGGGTTTCTGTTAATCCAAAGCTTAGTTATAATAAAAAAAAACGTTTCGACATCATAAAACGTTCGTGATAAAAGTAAATTCGTCGAATATTTGTCAAAAAACGGCGATGATAATGTAAAACTCGGCATATTTGAGTATGTTCAAACATGCGTGGGCACGAATATTCTTTGTGAACGCATTTATCCAAATGGAGCTCATTTGGAAATAATGAAATTCATTATAGAAGCGAAAAACCTTGGAGATTGGTTCTACACCCTTAGACATTTACATAATTTATACGATTGCTGACCATTAAATGGTGCGTAGGGCACTGCATCGAATTAACGAAATTTTTATTCGATCGTTTATTTTACGAAGACTGGATGATCAGTTCTGCACTTCGGGTTCAAGATCTATACAATATGAAATAAATATTAGAGTGTAAAAAATATTCATTTTGACCCCCCTGGAAATCGAACCCGGGACTTCCAATATAGTAGACATATGTGCTAACCACTTCACTAAAGGTGGACTTTAAGTGAAATTTAAAGAAACGCCAAAATAAATCTACCAATTAAAAATACCCTTGCTCGACGAAATAGGTCTCATATTATTGTTTAAAGGGGTGTTTTTTCCAAAGAAAGATAATATGTTTCCTACAAAGAAAAGGTTAACTAAACTTTACATAAATTCGTTTTTTTTCTTCAATTACATAAACTTAAAAATATAGATCGAAAGCAGTCTAAAATTTCCATAGTCATTCGATGAGAAATTCCAAAAGGAATGATAAACTTATCTACATACGTATTGCAATATATTGTAACCATTAAGAATTCCAAAAGTGATAATGTTTTTAAGAATAGTGTCCGTCGATGTTTGCTCCTCGTTGGTAGAGACAAGGTGAACTAAGTAGAGTCAAGGCTTAATATTTGTAAATATTTTAACGTAAAACCTTTCTACTGTAAATTGTTATTGTATCTATTGTATGTAATGTATAAAATCTAGTAATTTAATAAAAAAATGTATTAACATGCAAGTATTTCGGCTCAACACAGGCATAATAAATATAATTTTTAAAAAATTAAAAAAAATGTATCTCATAAAATAAAACAATAAAAAATATGTGTTTTGGAATAGATTCCTTCCTAAAGGAAGAAAATCTGTTGATCAAATCAACATTGAAAATATATTCAGGTTAAGAGCTTGGTTAATATTTAAAATGAAGTAATTGCTCGTTTTAGTGGAGAAATAATTCAGCAATATTAACGGTTTACATGAATGACTAAATTGAGACTCATTTGTAAATTAATCAGAATTATACGAGATACTAGAGATTTTTTTCAAATTCTCAATAAAACTTCAAAGTTCAAACGTAAAATACAATCTAGTATATTGACCCAATCAAATATAAGTACCGCAAAGAAAAAAGTCTCCATATATCTTTTGTTTAACGGATCGAATCACGCACGGAAAACGACAATGGTTTTTTATGTTAGCTCTAGATAATCGATTCTCAACGTTTGAAGCGTTAACACCCCTAAATAGAAAAATAATAAAAAAAGCTTACGATCCTTTAATTACGCTTTTCATCACTTTCATTTTACCCGGATTTCACATTGCTAACTAACTAACGTGAGTTTAAGTGTTTTGTTTTCTTAACCTGCATAAATTTATTTTATTCACTCATTTGTTCCACGTGTCCAGACCATCTCAACATTCCTTAATTATTTTTTATCGATAATCCTTATATCAGTCTTGCATTTATTCCTTATATCGTATATTGAGGAATAAATTAAATAAAGATACTGCAGAACTTATTTATAAAACTATCGTTATTCTACATGTAGATTACTGCTCAACAATATTATATTTAGCAAATGAAGGAAATTTAAATAAATTAGAAATTTTACAAAATAAAGCGATGAGAATAGTTCTAAAGAAAAATAAATATAATCATGTAGAAAAAATGAGAGAAGAACCAAACTGGTTATCTATAAAAAAGAGATTCAAATTCATTTTGCTGATATTTATACATAAATTTTTTGACGATAAATTACCAAAATATTGTAAGGATAAAATAGTTTTAAACAAAAATAATAATAATAATAAAACCCTTATCCGCACCCCAATGGTGCATAGAGCACTGCTTCATATAAACGCAGTGTTATCTTGATCGTTTACACATGAAGGAAAGGTGATCAGCCCTCCGCTTCAGGTATCAGTCCAGGGTAATATTGAATAAATATTACAGTGAAAAAATCACTTATATTTATTTGACCCCCCCCCCTGGGAATCGAACCCGGGACCTCCAGAACGGTAGCCGAGCGTGCTGACCATTACACTACGGAGGCGGACAAAAAATTAAACAAAAATTGTCATGAATATTTAACTAGAAAAAAAGATAAAATTAGACTGCCAGTTATGAAAAAAACAGAGTCGCAAAATTGTTTATTGTATAAAGGTTTGAAAATGAATAATGAGATGCCAGAATGTATGAAGAATGAAAAGAGTCTACTGTAAGGAAATGTAAATATATAAATGTAGTTGTACTAAATTAAAAATAGTTTATATTATGTAACTTAAGAAATAATAAAAAAAAATCACCATTTCAAAGCCTATACTTCATCGTTTTTTTCGTCTAAAAAATTGCATTTTGACTAGATTCAGTCTACTTTCTGCCTTCTTTTACCATCTTCATACTTCACTTCCAAACGTTATGTTTTATCTATCACTATCACGCCGCTTTCCCGCAGGGGTTGGCAGAGACAACAGAATGCCACAGAAACCTGTTTTTGCAAGCAATCTTCGCCTCTTTCATATTCATGCATCTTCTTATACATACTCGCCGACTCCTAACCTGACCATTTTGGTATTTGAAGTAATAATCAAATGCCTAATGCATTCCGAAGACACATTCCTGATATCTTGTATTGCGTAGATAATATAAAGTTGAATCTAATAAGTCAGGGATGTATTATAAACGCATTATCTATATAGCGTAGATAAATTTGATTTATTTTCCCGCCATGGTCTTATTTCTAATGGCATTTTGAATCCAATCATCGGTTGAAGGGACGTTTTAGATTTTTTTCTTCTAAATATAAGTTACGTAAAATAAGTAATTAATATTTTTATTTATTATCGTATCGTAGTTTTAAACCCTCATCCTCACCAATGGTGCATAGGGCACTGCATAATATAAACGCAGTATCTTGATAGTTAACACACGAAGGAAAGGTGATCAGCTCTCTGCTTCAGGTACCAGTCCAGGGTGATATTGAATAAATATTACTGTGAAAATATAACCCTTATATTTATTCCATATTATAGTGATTTAATAAAAAAATAAACAGACAAACTTGGGGGGTCTATTCTAGTCGGATGTTAGATGTTCAATTGTAGCATAGATACCTGTAACTTTACATTTTTTTCTTTCTGTAACATGAATCCCCCGAGAATATCGGTCAAAATGCCATTAGAACAAAATTCTTTATGCAAAGTAAAAGTCATTTATATTCGGTTGTTATCGTAATATCTTTCTGTAGGAATAGAAGCATTCAAACAACCATTTGTTTATTTAGATATTAAGCATAATTTATTGGATGTTTATTTAACATATATATTACAGGTATAACATTTGTCATATTATTTTTCCATTAGCCAGATTTACTCCTATTTATGTATGTACTTATGAGTAGTTTGTAGTACGGTGATACCTCGCATTAAGTACTTAATTCGTTCCGGGAGCAAGTTCGTTATGCGAAAAGTTCGTTTTGTGAAACGAGGTTTCTCAAAATAAAACATCGAAAACGGTTTATAGCATCAAATATGGCTTTGTAACATAAAAAATACTCGCGCTTTCTATGTTTTAGTCAAACTCAGATTTAGGAGTTTTTACAGAGGCTTTCAGGGTCGAATCCTTTTGCTCCATACAGTGCTTCATTGCTGCTGGCTTCTTGAAAAATCTTTTCGAGCTTGTCTGTTTTTCTCTCTTCTTCATCATCTGCCAGAAATAACGGACAAGTCGTTCACTCCTTTCAAGAACGTCATAAATCAAAAAACTTGATTTTTCAGGAGAACGTTTTTAAAGTTTAAAAATATAAAACAATGTTTTAAAAATAAATATGAAGCCACTTGTTCAACTTTTTATTATGCAACTGATCTTTAAAGGTAAAACCTGAAGGTTTTTTCTCCATTTGAAAAATATTTAGTTTATCTAAAAAAATAATTAAACAATACCTTTTCTACAAAATGCAAAAACAACACTTTCTGCCCGGGTACATATTAAGTTAAAAATATGCCTCTTTTGCTGGGATATAGTACATTTTACGGGCGTTCCGAAAACATGCACAACTGAAAATTGACGATTTTTGATTTATGACGTTCTTAAAAGGAGTGAGCGAAGTGTGTCATTGTAGAGATAGATGATCATGTTTACTTCAGTTGAGTTTGGATAGTGAGGGCTGGTTAACTCCTGAACCTCTCCCCATTTGACCAGGATGTCCTTGATGGCAACAGTTGAGATAGGTTGATTTGATTGGTCCTTCTCGTTATTAGATGAAGCTCCTCTTTAGTTTCATCATGTTGCTGCACTAGAGGTGCTTGGAGCTTTTCAGTTATCAGCTCCACATGGTGTTCTCCAATGAGCTCCTCGTAAAAGTGTATTAACTGGGTGTGACCTTGGAGCGTACGAAATACGAAACAGTCCGTCGTGTGAGGTGAATTTCGTTGTGCGAGTAGCGTAATGGACGAACAGAAAGTTTGTTGTACGCAGTGTTTGTTATGCCAAACATCACTGTATATCAATTATTTCCAACGACTCTAGTTAAGGTAATTTACAAAAAAAGTTAAAATAAGTCATTATTAAAAAAAATACACCTTCGCTAAGGGTGTCCAGGATTAACCAATATTATAGTTTAAATGGCAAAAGCATAAACACAAAAATGTTATACTTTTTACAATAGTACTGTCGAGTTGTATTATTAGTGATTTAAAACTTATGTAATAACACAACTCGACTTAAACTAGTGCTTGGGTACACCCAAGTGGTGAATAAAGCACCTCATAACAATGTCAACTCAATCATTGATTACATAAAGACAGGGTAGATAGTACTCGTATGTCTGGCGTTACAGAGTTTAAGATAGAGTGGAATTTATATGATATAATCGTTATAGAAATAGCGTAAGCGCTTTCAATACTGAAGCCTCCGGTAGCGTCTTTGTTTGCTTAATCGGTATTGCCTCATGCTAAACTGGATCCTTATTTCCATGAGAAAACATTCTCAGTGACGTGGGGCATATTGATTGAACTATTTGATGCCAGGGGATTTTTTTTGTAGAACTTTGTGAAACCAAGGCAACAATCTCATTAATGAACCTTTGCATATAAAACGTGAAATGTAACATATCATTCTATAATTTTTGTAATTGTAATATATACTACCTTACAAAATTCATTCGCATTCATTAAGATCAGCTAAAATATTATTTTTTGACATCTCATCAAAGATGAAGAAGAATAAGGAAGTCTGGGCATTTACGGGGCTGACGACCGTCATAGGCTGGTTTAAGTGATCACTTTACACACGTGTAACATTCACCAATTCTACCCTTTATTGACAACCACACTACTCAAATTCTTAAGAATTTGAGTAGTGTGGTTGTTAATAATGGGTAGAATTGGTGAATGTTACACGTGTGTAAAGTGATCACTTAAACCAGCCTATGACGGTCCGTAAATGCCCAGACTTCCTTATTCTTCTTCATCTTTGATGAAATGTCAAAAAATAGTATGAAAATTACTCCTGTAATTGGAGATAATCCAGATTTTGTGAACAAGTATTTAGACACACTCAAAATTTTGTAAATCAGCTAAAATAACTGCAGAGGCCATGTAGCCAATGTTGTACAATACAATAAGCAAAATTATGTAAGTTTATTCCCTTATATTCACATTTTGTTTGACATCTCAACATAGATGAAGAATAATATGGAACCCGGGTATTAACAGGGCTTATGAACTGTCATAGGCTGGTTAAGTGATGAAAATCACACTGCTCAAATTTATGGAACTCCTAAAATATCATAAATCTCATGTCACAGTAACTCAGGACAACTTTCATGTATAACCTTCGAAAAACTTTAGAAAACTTTCCAAATTTTCCACGGTCTTCCTCTGCTCCTATTTCAAACTTTACATTACCGTCCTTTCAATACACAAATGTTCCACAAGTCCAAAGCATCTCAAGATACCTTTATTAATCGATAATGTTTATCTCAGCCTTGCATTCTCTATTTTTTTCACTATTCGAATATCTATCATACAACGTTTTGCCACACATGCGTCCGTATTAAGTGTACTTTCATCTTTCTTTTATCAATTTCAAGTTTCACTTACATTCATGTTATTTCATACCAAGACTCCGTTTATATTTAGCGATTCTTAGTTCTATGACTAAGACAATGAACTATCATTGATGAATATCGTCAAATAGAAATTTTATGAGGGATATTCATATGTAAAAGGGTTGCATAAGTTATAAGAAGTAAATAAAATAAAAAATATTATCGCCATTACAGTCGGGTATTTTGATTACAAATTGATAGATAGGGGTAGATTCTATTAAGTAAAGATACCAGCCCAGTTATGAAATTCACGGTGTTTACTCGCTAAATATTAATTGATCGAGTTGATGTTTACTTAGGAGCACTTCAAATTATTTATAGGACATATGTGTGTTCTAAAGCAAATATCAATATTAGGTTCTAAGCACACAGTTCATTTAGACAAATTATCTTTGAACATACTTTTATTTTTTATTTTGTTGACTAATTTTCTTGTACATAATGTATGCAAATTCGTGGTCTTATTGCTAAGAAGATATCTCCTTTATACACATAAAAATAAACTAGTTGCATCATGGAATTCCGCATTCCATGGACCGATATGGACAGCAACGCAAATGTGCTCCAAAGTGCAACAGTAGGGAGAGAGTTGCTGACTGATATAAAGGTCCGGAAGGTATCCCATTTGAGGCATGTCCTTAGAAGAGAAAAGTACGAGCTATCGCACTTAATCATAAAAAAGGTAAAATAGAAGATCAATGAGGTGTAGATAGATAGCAGATATTTTCATTAATTGATTCTGCAGTCACTCTGTGGTAATATCTAGCCATTTTTAATTAAAGTTTTACTTAAAAAGTCAGTCCCGTAAATCCCCAGACTTCCATATTCTTCTTTACCTTTGATGAGATGTCAAAAAATTGTATGAAAGTTTTACTTAGTAAATACTACTATTTCTTAAAATCTACTGTGACAAGTGTTTCGATGCATCCGCATCATTTTCAAACACGGTGTTTTTAAATGATGCGGAATGCATCGAAACACGCGTCACAGTAGATTTTAAGAAAAAGTGGTATTTACCAAGTAAAACTTTAATTAAAAATGAATAGGAGGCAGATCTCCTGGCTCCAGAACAAACGATGGAACATATAGGATGGGGATCAGAGCTGTCGAGGCTCTGTTTAGAGCTGCCCAAGATAAGAAAAATTACTCTTAAGTAATAGTTGACGTCAAGGGGACCTGACATGATACGCACAGAAGAAGTAAATACTAGTCGAAGTTTAAACCTTATACAGCTGTTTGAAATTAAAGGGCAGATGATAGTATTTGTGCATACAAACGATTTTTTTTGCAACTAACCACATCTTAAATGAAAAACATAATTATTGTCTTCTCCAAAATACTGCATAAAGCACTGCATTGTATATAAGTAGTATAATCTTGAGCATCAAAAATACGAAAGAAAGGCGATCAGCCCTATGCAGCTAGGGTGATAATCCTAAATAAATATACTTAAGAGTGAAAAAGCACTCATTTATTTTGATGCTCCTGGGAATTGAACCCGGAGACTCCAGCACGGTACCTTAACCCAGTAACTACATAACTATAGAGAAGGACAAATAATTACAACATTATTGATTATAAATCATGAATTGATGTGATTTTGTTTAAAAGTATGGTTATTTAAAAATAAATGTTGTGTTACTTTGAACTAGAGGGTTTATATATTCGGGCTATATATAAATATATCAACTTATCAGAATTTAAAAGCTGAAAGCTTTGTAAGCTATTAAGATTTACGAGAAAAGGGTGTTTCTTTTTTGCACGACCACGGTTTACGTACTATTTTTGACCAGCCTTGTTTTAGGTTAATCTTTAGGACATGAAACCACCAAATTACGGTTAAAGCAATCAATTTTTATTACGGCACCACCACGTGTTTCCGCTCACCCCAAAAACGCCGTGATTGGTTGTTTCAACGATGGAATACGGAAATGAAGTCATTTCATGGCGAATGCGCCAGATTCCGACTAAGTACCATCCTTGACGAGGTAATTAATCACCGAAACTTAAAATACTTAGCACATCTTATTCAATAGCCGTGTATTGCGCGCATTATAACCATTAGTTACTTTTAACCTACGCAGGTGGGTACAAGTTAAATCGTTGAAATATCTTTAGGTGAAATAATTTTATAATTAAACCATATCCGCTAGATTAATTAAACCATATCCCATTAGAGCATATGGAGTCCACAAACTGTCTCCAGGCTTTTCTGTCGGCTGCCAGCTCCCTAGCATCCTCCCAAGTCAGATCCGCGTCCCGAAGTTCTGACGAGTACTGCCGACGAATTGTCAGCAGTGGTCGTCCTGGGCGGCGCGAACCTGATGCCTTGTAAAAGAGGCAAGCTTGATTAAGGCTCTCGGGAGGCATGCGGAGTACATGGCCAAGCCAACTGAATCGCCTTTTGTGTGTGACCAAGATTTGCTGCGTCCTACGCCTTATCTCTTCATTCCTCACAAAGTCAAACCACCGCACGCCTAAAATTCTCCGCAGACACCTATTCTCAAAGCTTAGTACACGGCTGCTCTGGGCCCTTGTAAGGTGCCATGTTTAGGTGAACATTTCAAAATATTACTAAGTTTAAGATACGAGTAATATCTTTAAACAAAAAAGTTAATTTCAATTTGTTAAAACTCTCAAACCTCCTTAACCCTTTGAACGAGTTAAGCAAAAAATAAAAGTTGATTTTAAAAATGCAAATTTTCCATAAAAAAACAAAGTATTCTATAAAATTCCTTATAAGTTATTCAATGATAGCTTTCAAATTGACTCAAAACGTTGTATTAAATGCGCATGCTTAAATATGCATTTTTCTTTCTTTTAAATTTAACCAGATTGTGTCACAATAATGTGTGGAGCTCGTATTAAATATTGTAACAAGGCGATCCTTTGTTTCCTTACTTTTAGCGCTTCTTGCCAAAAATAATTCTTTTCTAAGGGTAATTTAATAGAATAATAATTTTCCCAAAGGATCCCAGATTTCCACTCCAATTTGCTAAGATGGGTCAGATGAGTAGTAAAGTTTTTCGTCATTAATTTTAACCTTTCCATTTTCTGAAGCCTTTCTCTCGGATACCATATGAGAAATAACGTTTCGTTTATATCTTTATTCGGAGAGCACATCAGCAAGAACGTGTTTAATATTTACAATGTTTATTATCGTATGATGAGAGACTGAGATTATTAATATTACTACATACGTATTCGATTTGTTCCGAGTACAATTTTTACGTAGTAATAAATTAATCGTACAGAAGTCACGTCCATTTTTGGATTTTTACAGGGTGGCGCAAAATTAATAACCCTTTCGGAAGATTTTATAATTTTAGCAAATGGCATTGCATGTCAATCATATTTGATATTAGTAAACTAGACAGGTTCAGTGCTATAAATAAATAAATTTCAAAATGAATCATACAATTTTGTAATTGAATAACTAACTTACTTACTAAATAAAAATAAGTAAATTTGAGTGATTTTTTTTATTTGCACCTTTAATTTTTTTCTGTTAAGTAGATAATATGATGTCAAGTGGCTGCCGCCAGTGTTGATACAAATTTGTGCCCGTTTTATCAGTTTGTATGTATACTGCAGCTGTCTAGTTCACAAATATCAAATATGATTGATGTACGACGCCATTTGCAAAAATTATAACATTTTTCGAAAGGGTTATTAATTTTGTGCCACCCTGTGTATAAAATATTTAAAAGTTGTATTCAGTCCAAAGCTAAAGTCTGAAAGAATTTAAAGAAGTGTCATAATTTTTTTGTTCATGTAGAAACACTATAGAAGAAATTGTTGAGATGAGAATAAAGAATGCTATTTCTTAAAATCTACTGTGACACGTGTTTCCATGCATTCCGCATCATTTTCAAACACCATATGTGGAGCTAATTCTAAATTTTAGAGTTGGTTCCTTGGGACGTTGAAGGTTGAAGAGGGGGTAATAGCTGTTTCTTATTTTTATTTATTAATTAATTTTTATTTTTTATTTTTTTTTCTTATCAGAGAGAACATAGACAAAAGAGGGGAGGCTTTAGTCATTGTCATATTGTTAATTATGGGTTTATTGTTATTTATATTCTTATGAATTTCTATTGTTTCAAAATGTTGCAGTTTATGGCTTTTCGTATTGATTATTTTTAGGATTTCTACGTTATTGTGGTTAAATTTGTGAATTCCGAAATTATTATTATTTCTCAAACATAATTCTTGTTCCCTGATTCTTGTTTTGAATTTTCTGGAAGTCATACCAATATAAGAACTTCCACACAGTAAAAAAATAATTAAATATAGATATATTTTACCACAAAGTGACTACCGAATCAATTAATGAAAAGAGAATAATGAAGTCTGAAGTATTTACAGGGCCAAAGACCTTCAACTAATTGCTTTAATTTACAATGTGTAATATACACCGTCATTATCAACTACGTTTCAAAAGTTGTGGTGAGAGAAACGTTTCACAGCTTTCAATACAAACTCAAGGGTGGATTTTGATGTCTTTGATTAAAAGGTTGCTTTAATTTGAATAACATGTAACATGAAATCATAGTATTTTGTTGGGGTGTAATATATATGTTTATAATCTTCATATTTATAAAATGTAATTAAATGCTAATAAATATGTAACTTATTTTTACGGATAAAATAAAATACAAATATAGCAGAGAACTAACAAAATGCAAATGAGGCTCATTTAAATAAAAATGTTTTTAAATTAAAATTAATTTAATTTTTAATTTTAAGTAAAACTAAATTTTATTGCCCGACAAAGTTGTTTTTCCTTTCATGCAACACGATAAAATATTTTTCATTTTAGTATTTAAGGAATCAAATTAGCATATTTATATTGAACAACAAAACTGTTTGAGGAAAAATTCTCGCATGAGATATTTTCCCTTTGATGTTAATTCATATATTAAAAGCAGCTGGATAACGATTGTTCCAAAAGAATAATCCAATTATCAAATTGGGATTAAAAGGTAAAATATGAATGTTTGAATGTTTTTGAGTGAGGCAACTGCGAAATTTTGAATGCTTAATTGAATGTAAAACGGCGTTTAATACGAAAATTAAATGCGGAAAGATAATAAACCTACACACACATTTATATTTTTATGTATATCTATTTAGTTAATTATTTATACGGTACAAGAGCTTTTTGCAATTGAATTTATAACAATAAAGAATAGCGCGGTTTTATAATAATATATGATTAAAATATAAAAATATTAAGAATACGAGTATATAATAAAATAAACATCGTCTCTTATAAAGCATAGATAGTTTCACTTTTTACTGGACTTGAAAAATACTGATTTTATAGCAGGTTATAGAAATTTTTTAAATCCGATATTTTTATAACTGAGGATTTTGAATAATATACGATTTTTTTTTAACATTTCAACATAGATGAAGAAAATATGGAAGTCTTTTTGCATCTCATAGAGATGTTTCCAGTGAAATTCTAGTCAATTCAAAAATATGTTTCGAATTTGAACACCAAATATATGATCCAAGAATTTGAGTAGGGTGGTTATCAATCATGAGTAGAATTGGTGAATTTTACACGTGGGTAAAGAGATCACCTTTTGGCGGTCGTAAGCCCTGTAAATGCCTAGATTTCCATATTCTTCTTCATCTATGTTGAGATGTCAAAAATAATGTTTAAAAATCTAATTCAGATTTGTGAACAAGTAAATCCTTGTAAATACTTGTCCAAATGGACAGACTCAAAATGTTGTACATCAATAATGCTATATCCAAACGGAAATATGTATCTATGAAACACCTACCTGTAGGATGAAAGTTAGAAACCTCTTATTTGCAACTAGTGAGTGTGCCAATTAAATGCCAGAATACCGACTTATCATTTTACAGGAGATCGTAGAGACTATTTAAATTCGATACATTTATAACTGATGATTTTTAATAATTTATAATGCGATTAAAAATGTTTCTCAAAACGAAAATACGTATCTATGAGACACCTTTTGCAAGAAGAAAACAATAAATTTCATTATTTGCAGCCAGTGAATGGACCATTAATATTCCAGTGTATCGACATAGTTTATTTCAATCTCCACCCAAGAAGCTTCCTTTCTTACCGTCCATAAACATGTCAACGCAGTAAACCAATTTCCTTAATAGTTTTCTAGAGTAAGTTTATTATAATTGTATATAAGTTGCTATCAAATAAAAGTATAATTAGTATTTAAGGTAAATAAGTGGGATACATAAAATAATCTCTTAAGGGACCGTACGAATTTATATCATAGGCATCCAGCAAAATACAACATTATAATTAAGTATTTGTATTGTAAATTTGGCGTTACTTTGTAGAACTCCATTTTAATTTAAAATTAAATTTTATAATCAAACACTGATTTTTTTAGTCCACTAAAGTGTATTTTATTGTTAAAAACACATTAAAATTAATTTTGTGAGAATTGTTTTACATTGTCATAGCATTTTTCAACGAATTTGAAATGTGTTTGAAAATGCCATAACAATTGTCATAAAATTAAAATTGTATGTGTTTTTTAACAATAAAATACAATTGAGTAGAATTAACATCTAATTTATTTATTATAATTCAGTTTTATTTCTACATGCAACGAAATCCAGCATTTTAACATAATAAAATTTGTATAAAGCATATAGCATGAAATACAGTAAATATGGAGCAGCTTGAGACTATATTTTGTAAAAATGGCGCTAAATAATTATTATATAATATTATAATTTATAAAAAAAAATTGTGTCCAACTCTTTGTTCGTAAATGTGAGTTTGTCCACTTAGGAGTTTTTTTTAATATTGATATCTCAAAAGATATGAAGAAATACATGGAATTCTAGGTATTTTATAGGGTTTTATGACTTGGAAAGGGAAGATATTATAATATTCTAACTGAAAAAACACAGATTAATGACCGAGCATTTGAACACACTTAAAATGTTGTCCATTAATGCAATGCAGTCTTTTAATGCAATATTCTGAAGGGTGATCACTTTTAATATTAAAAAAATTGTATCTCAAAAAAGTTGAAGAAAAATATAAAAGTCTGAGATATTACTAGGTTAACGACCTTTCTTAGGCTGGTTTAAGTGGTCAATTCACCATTCTGCCGATGATTGACAATCAACACAACTCATCATCTTACATATAACGTCCAATCGAAACATCTTTGTGGATAAACTAATACGGTTCATAATATAGATGATGTAGTTGTTAGTTAATAAATTAATATAAAACTTACCACTGTATACATCAAACGACTATAAACAATTTTTTTCGGGGTTCCCTTGAAGTTGTTACGATTTTACTGTTTTAAAAAGGGCTGCGTCCTTTACTATTTCGAAAGGATACTCTAATATAATAAATAGAAAAAAAGATGGCAATAAAAATAATTGTTTTAATAATATAATTTTGAATATATGTTTATATATATTGGATTGTATAAAATTAAACCCAGACAGATAGAACTCTCAAAGTATGTGGGAAAAAGTTTAGGGGATGATCTGGATAGAAAATATACCCCCGACCTCATTAGCCTTAATAAAACGGATGAACGTTCGTCAACCTGAATCCACTTAGAATAAAATGTCAACGTTGTTAGTGATTATATGACCATTTATATTTCACGATTTTGTGTAATCGCCAGTGGTAATTTCAAATTTAATTTCGCTTAACGTGAGTATTCATTTAATTCAAGGTTCAATATTATTTCAATTAATTTGGAAAACAATCACATATTTAAATAACTCAAACACACACACACACACACACACACACACACACTCGTGTGTGTGTGTGTGTGTGTGTGTGTGTGTGTGTGTGTGTGTGTGTGTGTGTGTGTGTGTGTGTGTGTGTGTGCGTGTGTGTATGTATGTGTTTTATCATGCTTCGTTTATTTGGTACATGTATAAGTAATATAATCAATACACAGCAAGTAGTTCTAGAATGTAAGAAATCATTTAATTGACATCGTTTGCTCAAAGACATACTGAGACTAAAGTCCTGTTGTGTCTCGAAAATATACTCAAACATAATGAAATTTCTGACAATCCTTTCTCATGTTCTATCATGATATATTACTGTTGTACAATCAAACACGACGCCTTCTGGAAGGAATGGAAATTCTATTGTTATTGAAAACTGTAGTTAGAATTATTAATAAAATAATTATTTTGAATTTATTATAAGCTCTCAAAATAGACTTAAAGAGTGTGGGCAAATGTTTTGTTAAATTTTCAGTTTTGTCAAATAATTTTCGTTTCGTTTTAAATCGTTTTTATAATTATATTAAAAATATAAGAATGGGTAAATGATCAAGTTTTAGAAACAAAAAATATATACATATTTATAAATATATATATATATATATAAATATATATATAATATATATATATATATATATATATATATATATATATATATATATATATATATATATATATATATATATATATATATATATATATATATATATGTGTGTGTATATGTGTATTTAAATTAAATTTATATAGTTAAGACATAAATATTTAAATATTTTTTATGTACATTCAATAATTGGTATCTTTTAATCTAATGTTCTGTCTAATTAATTTGAAAAAATTCAGTCAGTTGAAAAAATTTAACCAATACTCCATACCTTTCTTTAAGAGAACACAATCACTATTTTACAATGTAGATTTACGTCTTCTAAATGCTTTCTTTACGTAGTACATACTTTGAAGTCTCGCATCACTCGAGGTTTTAAATATTGATTTATTATAATTTTGTTTTTGTCTTTTTTCATTTCTTTTATTTATTTTTATTTAAAAAAAAAAGCCCGCAAACCCCCTACATTAAGAGGTTTCTCTGCAGGTAGGATAATAAGGATGGTGTATTTGTATGATCAAATATAAGAGCTTTGTTGCTGATTATTTTAATCTCCATAACTTTTATCGTTCCTATACTTATGGTCTAAGCTTTTTCATAAACGGTTTTTGCAAAATCCTCTTACAAATCTGCAAATAGATTTTCTCTACTTTTAAAAAACATAAGTGGGTTGTTTTAAAATAATTTTTACATAATCTTGTTGAATTATTCGTAAATTGCAAAATAAAAGCGTTTACGAAAGCTTTAATAATTATATTTTATCTTGTTTACATGGTTTTCAGTTTCGAAAACTTTTAACTTCTCACATCGTATAGCATCAGGGCCGAGTTATTATCTAAAAAAATCATCTTTCCCTGTTCTTCATTACCTAGACAATACAATTTTTTTAGCATACTTTAATTATATTCAATTCTCAGAGTATGTTTGAAACATTTTTTCTGTTGAAAGATGTAACACAAAGCTGTATATTTAAGGAAAGGTTAAATATATTCGGAATAACAAGCATCAGTTTTATTATGTAATATTAAGTTCAAATTGTACATTTTATACTGTATAATAATTTTAATGAGAAACAAACGAAGACTCGTAGATAAAGTTCATGGTCATTGAAATCTGCGCTCCCGTACTACCATGTTACGTAAATAACTTCACTGAACAAACTTTGCAAAGAATAATGTAATTCCGACCTCTCAAAAATGCAAAATCTTCATTTCAGTGATATCGTTCGATTATATGAAAAATTTAACTCCTCAGGAATTATTCTATCTTTTAAAACAAACAAGAGAAATACAGTTGAAGGGCTTACGATCGATAAAAACTCTATCGTGTGTCGAATATCTATAATAAAACGATAAATTATAGATGTAAGAATGATGAAATAAAGAAATAGTGCAAGGCTGAGATAAACATTATCGATAAAATTAAGAATGGTGTGTTGAAAGACAGAACATGTGAAAGAAATGAGTGCGGAAAGAACAATAAAATAAATATATGAGGCGAATGTAATTGGAAATAGCAGCAAAGGAATATCAAAAAACATTTATGTTTATCAAGTTTCTAACAATAAAAGTGGTCAGTCAGAAAAATCGGTGGGAATGTAAAAAGAAATGAATGAATATGAAATAGGTAAAGAGTTATTTATTTATTTACGAAAATGTTAATAATATAAGTATATAACCACTCACCGAGATTTTTATGTAAACCGGTTTCGAGACGTACCCGTCTTTTCGTCAGGACAATCACTACCACAGCATGCAAACAATACCACCCTTCACCACCATAGCACCATTTACACACTTAAATCTTCACAAAATGTTTAACACATGCGATTTTTGGTCGACCCGAAGACCAACATGCAGTAAATGTTTCAGCACAAACATGCGTTACGAGCCGAGGTTAAACATGCACTAGGTAAAAACTGTTTGCAAAGACAGAGTTATATGGTATTCTATTCACTTTACCTACCCTTGCGGGGATGTGGCGTGGTGGGTAGTTAGTTAAAACTGTTAAGAGATATTTTTTTTAATAAAAGCGTTCATCTTTCTCGTGAAATGTAGAACTACGATATTATTCATGAATACTACTAGGAGATTAATTGTTGATACTCTTTTATAACGACTTAAATAAATAAGAAAAATGAATAAACATCTGATATTAAAATAAGCGATCTTGGCATTAGACCTCAAATATACTAATTTCCATTTTGTTTTTGCATCCATAATGGCAAGACATAATTTAAGGGAGAAAGGTTAATCAGTTTCACATTATACGGAAGAGCGGAACATAAAAGTTTCTACAAAATTCATGTACATTTATGACTAGAAATACGTAATTTGTATGTTATGTTTTGTATTTTCCCTCTTATCAAAACAATATCAATTTGTTGAAACTGACTTCTCAGTGTACTGTAATCGAAAATTTATAAACGAAAAAGTTAATTTAACACAACCTAGCTCATAGATCGAATAGATACAAAAAAATTCTTCCCGAAGAAATTTATTATTGGCACTCCAAATTGAAGCGTGACATGGATAAATGAACGAATATGAAATTAATTTCCTTAAAAGTTTATCACATAAGACGTTATCATAAAAAAAAAACAAAAAGACTTAAATTAAAGGCATGTTGGTCCTCGGGTCGACCAAAATCGCATTTGATAAACATTTTGTGTAGTTGTGTGTGTATAGTGCTATGGTGGTGACGTGTAGTATTGTTTGCATGTGTGGTAGTGATTGTTCTGACGAAGAGACGGTTCGTCTCGAAACCGGTAGATATAAAAATCTCGGTGAGTGGTTATATATTTAAAGCTGTCCCATCACATTCCCAGATCTGACACAGAAGCATCTAGGCTTCGTGACAGATCTTCTTTTGCAAAACAATTTTTTAAAACTAAGTTGTATCCCGATTTTACTGTGAATTTACATTAAAATGCTCTCAATATCCCCGTCACTGCCAATCTAAATAATACAAGTTTGTAAATCCAGCATAAACTTTTTAGAAGTACCGCGATGTAGGCAGTGAAAGGGATGAGTGGTTACATACAAATTTTACTAAAATTTTTGAAAAAAAAATAATAAAAGTAATTCACAATCATTTACAGGGACGAGTATCATGTAAGTAACTATCCACCAGCTTTATAAAAAGTTTGACCGTGGGATGATCTAAATACAAAACTGAAAAAAAAAAACATTTGAACGCGAATTAATTTCCATACTTTTCTCACCTTTATTAAATCACACATTTTTATAAGGTTTTATTAAAGCGCCCTTTCTAAAAAATGTACTAACGAGTATTTACCGGAACAAGGGCTTTATAAATTATAAAAAATATTATTTATCTACCCGGTAGTAGCTTTTCACGTTTTACATATTAGATGCTTTTGCCGGGTGGCTTTGTTTGATAGTCGTTCTCATTCTCTCAAATGCTTTTGCATTTTCCATAATATACTCGAATTTAAGTTGTCAAAAAGACATTACCTGAAGTTCCTAAAGCCAAGTATTTTTATTCAACTTTATAAAAGTGGTTATTACGTTTAGCTAACATGCATGAGGTCCTATTAAGGTAAACACATATTGGAAACTCGGTTATCCGGACTAATTAGGGAGGAAGGTAGTTCGGACAATCGAAAATATCTAAAAGCATAATCGAAAAAAAAATACGAGTAAATTCATTATTTATTCTTTCAAATAAAGTAAATGCTTTAAAATATTCAAATTAGCTTAAAAATTTCAAATTATTTATTGATTCAGCATTAACCTTGTGGAATGACATGTTGATTATTTAACAAAAAATTAAAAATAATCAACATGTAACGAATAACAACTTCGGTAAAATTTTTAGAAACTCAAAATCAAAAGTCAACATCTTAGAAGCGGTATTTATGAAATTTCTTGTAGTGACTGCGATAAAAAATATGCTGGCCAAACTGCTAGAAGTCTAAAAATTAGAATAAGAAAACATCGCCGTGAACTAAAAAGTAATTATTTTTCGGAATTTGCACCTGATGGTGCACAGGGTACTGAATCATATAAGCGTTATGTTATCTTGATTATTAATACATTAAAGAAAATCGATCAGTCCAACGCTTCAGGTCCAGATATTTAATAAATATTAGAATGAAAAAGAAACTTTTATTTGACCCCCCCTAGAAATCGAACCCAAGACTTCTAATATGGTAGCCGAGCGTGCTGACCATTACACCACGGATTTTAATATAATATAAAATTTACGTTAAAAGCTCAACATTTTTAATAATTTTTTCAAGGGATTATTACTTACAATGTATGTTCATATGTATGTATGTACATATGTATGTATATGAATAATTGATAGTATGGAGAATGTAAAGTTTGTTGCAGTAATATTTTGATATATTCAGAATAAGTGTAAAATATAAATGCGTATTTTAATAACGTCTTCATTTCAACTGAGTAATATTTTATTACAAAAGAGATCCGGAAATGAACAATTTCTTCATTAAACTGTAGAAGGTTATTTGGTTTAATTTTTGTATCATTTATGAGAAAACATCAAACAAAACGGAAAATATATTAAACGTGTCAAATCGCTTGAATATGCATACCTTTAGAACCCTTCATAATTACGAACAAATTAGTTTAATAATCGCGTTCATGATGATATATTTTTTTTATTAATGTTTGAAAATATGGTCCTCTCAAATACCTCAAAATCAAATTTAAGACAATCATTGTTCGAGCCTTGCTCCTGATGACCATTATAAGGCAGTCGTCTACTTAAATACGTCAAGTGTAGATAAATGTTATTTAATTTCTAAAGACTGTCTTTTTGAACCGATTTTCAGTTTTGAAAGTTGTTGAAAGTTGTTGAAAGTTACCAGATGTTAACAAAAAAGTGAATGTCAGTTTTAAGGCAAATATGAATTTATTTGTGTTTAATATTAAACATGACTTATTTATGTGAATAATGCTTAAAATAATTTAAAAAAAATAATTCTAAAGGGAAAAAATATTTATTTTGAACGATATATAAATATTCTATTTGAATTAAATCCTTTGAATTATTTAAATTTTTTTTTATAATTAAACCAAGGTTTTCCCGGAAGGATCGAAACATTATATTGAAGTAGGCTTCTAGAGCTTGTCTCTGAAAACTTTAACAAATTTTAATGAAAGCGTATTAAATTATGATTGGTAATCAAACCGTAAATTCATATGATTTTTTACATCTTAACAAAGATGAAGAAGAATATGGAATTTTGTGCATTCACAGAGCTTACGACCGTTATAGGCTGGTTCAAGTGATAAATTTACACACGTATAACATTCACCAATTCTACCCATGATTAACAACCACACTACTCCAATTCTTGGAACTTCTGTACATACGATCCAATTTTAAAACATAATTCGAGAATCACTTGAATTTTAACTAGAGTAATCTATTGGTGAGATGAAAAATCTTTTTTATTAAGCAGAAACTCTTTTATTTACTGTATATTCACTTTCTAGTGATCCAATTCACAATATATTTCTGTCTTAATTTTTATAGTTTTTAATTTTTAATTTGGGTTGACAACAGTAACATATGTAGAATAAAACATTAAAAGATATACATTAAACAAGACAATTAAAGTTAAGCACAGAAACATAGAATTAGTACAAAATATTTAGATGTCCACTGATTATATTCTATAGGAATCTCATATATTCAATAACAAACGACGATTATTATCTCAATCATACCAACCATTTCATCTCATTATTGTGCCCTTTGCCTTTTGCGTTTACAGCTCTTCGGAAAACAATACGTACAGACATCTTATTGGTGGACATTCCATAGAAGATTTTTTTTGTTTAATTTTCATGTAAATATATTCAATTAAATTAGAACATTTTGAGTGTGTCCAAATACTTGTTCACGAAATCTGAATTATCTCCAATTACAGGAGTTATTTTCATATTATTTTTTGACATCTCATCAAAGATGAAGAAGAATATGGAAGTCTGGGCATTTACGGGGCTGACGACCGTCATATATAAGATTTAAAACGTTGAACTATCTTCTCTAGGACCTCAATGGCGAAGTTAAAGATTTTATAAGAAAACCATATCCGCTCCCTAGGTGGAGCATATGGAGTCCACAAACTGTCTCCAGTGTGTAACATTCACCAATTCTACCCATTATTGACAACCACACTACTTATAATCCAGGATTCGGACCTCTAATATAAGAGTTTCTGCTTAATAAAAAGCTTCTTTACATCTCGCCAATAGATGTCTCTAGTGAAGTTCTAGTGGTTCAAGAACAAGGTTTCTAAATTGGTTCATATATATGACGGTCGTCAGCCCCGTCAATGCCCAGACTTCCATATTCTTCTTCATCTTTGATGAGATGTCAAAAAATAATATTCAATTAAATTAATGAATTTTAATGACAGCGCTTAAATGATATGAAAATTATTTTTAATACGTGCTTTTAGATTATACTTCCTCCACAAAACTTTTAGAGTCACTGTAATGGATTTATAACGAGATAATTAGTATTTCAGCTAGGGTAAGCGTTGAAAGCATTTATACTACACAATTTTCCCTACTTCTAGTAAAATGTAATTATTACGATTATTAAAAAGTTCTCATTCCGTGGATTAAAATAAATTAAAAATCAATTGTTATTTTCATTTATTATAATTACTTAAAGGAACGAAATTAAAACTCACATATTAGAAGATAAAATTAAATTTAAAATATGTATTAAAAATAGTGAAGTAAGGAAGGAATGCTAAGCTGAGATAAGCATTTATACTACACAATTTTCCCTACTTCTATTAAAATGTAATTATTACGATTATTAAAAAGTTCTCATTCCGTGGATTAAAATAAATTAAAAATCCATTTTTATGTTCATTTATTATAATTACTTAAAGAAACGAAATGAAAACTCACATATTAGAAGATGAAATTAAATTTAAAATATGTATTAAAAATAGTGAAGTAAGGAAGGATTGCAAAGCTGAGATAAGCATTATCAATAAAATTAAGAAAGGTGTGTTGAGATCGTTTGGACATGTAGAACGAATGAGTGAGGAAAGAACGGTAAAACAAATTTATGAGGCGAATGTAAGTGGAAAAAAGAGCAGAGGAAGACCGAGAAAAACATGGCACGATCAGGTATGCCAAATACTTGAAAGTGGTCAGGTTAGGAGTCGTATTAGGAGATGCATGAACGTGGAAGAGGCGAAGAATGTTTACAAAGACAGAGTGGTGTGGCGTTCTATTCTCTCTGCCCACCCCTGCTGGGAAGCGGCGTCATGGTTAGTTAGTTTGTTAGTTAGTTATTAAAATATGAAATCATAATTTTACTTTTATTCAATATTGTTTATGAATTTTTCGCAAATAAGAAAGAAATTTCACAAAACAAACGTTATTTTTTTCATGAGAAAAAGGGAGTTTGTGAAAAAATTCTACTTATATATCAATTTGATTTTTCATGTTATGACATAATATTAATCATGTTATTATTTCGTATTTCAAAAGGGATTTTTTTGTTTTGTGGAATAAATACAAATTAATATGTATTTTATTACAAAGCAAAGTGGAAGATAAACACAGCATAAAAAGAAGACCTATATTCTGGCTTGAAAACTTGAGAGAGTGGTTTCACCGTAGCTTTAAATCGCTGTTTAGAGTAGGTGTAGATGATGTGAAAATAGCTATGATGATTGCCTTCGGCGTGAGGTGGGATAATAAGATGAATTTGTTCAACACACGTTCCTCGAATTTGCTATTTACCCATATTTCAAAGTATTTTTTTCTTCATTATTTATAAAAGCATATACCAACACACACACACACACACACACACACACACACACATATGTACATATTTATGTGTGTGTGTATATATATTTTTAAATATATATATATATATAAATATATATAAATATAATATATATATATATATATATATATATATATATATATATATATATATATATATATATATATATATATATATATATATATATATATATATATATATATATATATATATATATATATATATATATATATATATTAAAAAATATATGTGTATATATATAGTGTCACGGACACTTGCGTCAGTGTCTCTCGGTTCGAATCCATTTTTCCATAATTTAATACGTTTTTCTAATAATGAGGCGCTTAGGCTCACAGAAATAATATGAAATTGAAGTATTTTTGTTAATAATAAAAAACACAAATATTTCTCTTTTGAAAAACATATAAATATATGTAAATAACAGATAGGTATCAATAGTAAGGTAGAGAAAAGGAAATTAAAATGATATGGGCACAAAGAACGTAGAGAACCTGATGGTATGGGGAACAAGGCAATCGACGTGGATTTTCCCCGAATAAAATCTAGAAGAAGAGCAAAGAACTCTTGGATGCTTAAGGAAGAAAACACGATTCGAAGGGATGGCCTGTGTGATATTACTCAATCTCTTATATAATAATAATGATAGAAGGACTTACAGCCTGTGAATGAGTAGAACTGACCCCAACAGTCTAAAAAGACGATAAGTTGGGATGGAGACAGGAAGAACATTCTAGCATCATTATTTCACTACTATCCCAAGGAGTGTGATGGAATAATGATGACATATCCCGAAGTATCGGTACGAATGGTGACCCTCCTCAAAAATCATAATATGTATTAATTTGTGTTAATTTTTTGTTTGTTACAGGTGCAGATTCTTGTAATTACATCGTGGAATACTTAAATAACAATACAACGCATAAATAATGAGTGTGAACAGTTGAATATACGTATTATTATCAGAATAATTATGAGCTTAAAATTATTGTTGTGATAGTACATAAATCTTAAAAGTAATTAATAAATACAGTGTGTTTAAAGTATCTTAAGAAGTCAGTAGACATTGTCAAGATGGAGGCTTTTTATACGACAATAACGTCTACATACGGCACTGAATTTATGACGGCGAATCCGTTATTTCCGTTCGAGAATTCAAGTGACAGTTACGATGACAATGTCACGCCTACGAATTTCAGTGACACAGTTTACGTTACAGTTAGAGAGAGTGGCATGAGTAATAAGACCGTCAGTGTAAGGAGTGACGGAGTCTTTGAATCCAAGTTAATAATCCCACTCTATGTGATAATCTTCCTCCTGGCGGTGGTTGGGAACTCGATGGTGGTAATTACATTGGCACAGAATAAAAGAATGCGTACCGTCACGAATGTCTACCTTCTAAATCTGGTAAGTTAATTTTTTGAATATTGATTTTGTGATTGTTTTAAGCAGCTTCAATTTTTCGCAACATATTTTGAACATCTTTTTTATTCCTTGAATGTTTTTTGCAGATACATACATTTTTTGCAGATACATACATACATACAGATACATACATTTTTGCAGATACATACATTTTTTGCAGATACATACATACATTTTTTGCAGATACATAATTTTTTTGCAGATACATACATTTTTTGCAGATATATACATTTTTTGCAGATACATACATACATTTTTTGCAAATACATACATTTTTTGCAGATACATACATACATACAGATACATACATTTTTTGTACTTTGTGTTACATTTCATAAAATAAAGCATTTTTTTTTGTTTTGAATATTGAAAGCATTAACTTTGTGGATCATATTGTTATATTATTTTGAGAAATAAAAAGACTTTGTTTTTTGATCCACTCACATTTTTATTAACCAACTAGTTTCGGCAACAACCTTTTGCCCTCTTCAAGGCTAAATTTTTGTTTGAAAACATGTTTAGTTTTGGTGTTTTTTCTTCAATCTATTTTATCAAGTACATACCTTGTCATCACAGGGATGGCACATACCCATTTCTGAAGATGTCTAAACCGGCTTGTCAAAACCGGTATGAAGTGAAAAGTACCACTTATAAAAGTGGTAAGGTTTTCGTTAAAGTTTAAGTTTTATTTTTACTTTAAACATTTTTCTAAATATTTAAATTATTTTATGACATCTCAACATAGACAAAGAAACAAGTATTGAAAATATTTATCAGAGACTGGATTATTCACCCTACGGATTATATGTCAAAATAATAGGTCTCAATTTGAGATGAAGCATTTATCGTTTGTACAAGACACAGGGTATAAGCTATATACTGCATAAAGTTTCTCAAATAAAGGTGCCACCGTTCGCCAAAATTCCTAATCTATCAACTTATAACTAACATACGAAAGGAATCTAGCAATAGTAGATATTCCATAAACATCTTTTAACAAAATAATCCAATAAGGATTCAGTAATAGAAAAAATAGTAAACGTTACTTAAGAAAGGTGCCGTGGCATAGTTGATCTCTTGACTGCGAAACTGACGTCACAGTTTTGATTCCCACCAAGTGCAAAATATATTCAAGAAATATTTATTTTCAAGTAGTCTGGGTGTTTGTGATGTATTTTCACATTAACATTCCCTATCCTTACTATCCTACCTGCAGACAAGTCTCTAAATGTAGCCTTATGGGTTATTCCTTAAAAAAATGTGCCCGAAATTCATTTAGGATGACGTAGAATTACGGATTAAAATTATTTGAAAATGTTTTTTAAATAATATGAAAATATTCGCAAACCATTAAAACTCAGGGAGAGTGTATGTCAGGATTGAATAGTGTGGCGTTTCATCCTTCAAACAAAGGAGAGTGAACGCTAGGAATAGAGTGAATGGTGCACTGAAGTCAGCTATAGCAAATCACTTCCCTATCAGCGAAAGCTTAACCGGCAGTACACAATGTAGTCCTTATTCAACCACAATGTATGAAAGTGAAGTAAAGCAGACTGAATGCGCTCGTAATGCGCTTTCTCACACGAATATGTGCCAAAACGTTGTATGTTTTTTTTTATCAACAAAGCTTGTAGTATCCAGTGAAAATTTATAGTATTGAAGAATGCAAAACCATAAGATTGCTTGTATAGTCTGTTCACAGTTATTTTACCTGTACTTGTTTTTTTTCAAATTATTTATACCAAATAAATAAATAAAAAAAACAACTAGAGGTAAAATAACTGTGTACAGACTTTTTAATAAAGATATTCAATAAGAACGTGAATAAAAATATATAAATACTTTTTTATCATAAGATTACCATATAAATAAAAAAATTTATCTGAATTCATTGCCTAAGACTTTTGTATTTATAAGCACCTGTGCAAACAGAATTGATTGAATATGACGATAGGCAAATGTATTGTCCGTTACATTACGATGGCAGTAGAACCAATACAATATTACTGAGCGCTTGGAAGAACGGCATTTTTTGTTCTATATTTGGCACCGTTGTAAAAAGTCGATGTCTCTGTAAATATTTAAAAACCTTTTTCAAAAGATTTACTCCAAGTCCCGGATTGACTATTTACAGTGGCGCGTGATGAATAAACGTGGCAACTTTGGTTTAGCGCTTTACATGTCATTGACAGAAGCTGGCAGGTGGCTTATCGACATTTCGCCAACTGAAACATAAAGAATACCAAAAATGGCATTTCCCGGAATTATTCCAGAAGCTTTTGGAATATTAAGCATTTTGGTTGGTACATTTTAATATTTTTTGTTGTTAATTTCAAAAGAAACAAAACGAATTCGGAGCTCTTTTGAATTTTGTTCCCGTTGAAAATTTGTTCCCGTTCTATCAATGGAAAAGTTAAAATGAAAATGTTTGTGCACATAAAAACTAAACAAATTATTTTGAGAGTGTACAAATAATTGTTCAGAAATCTGTGTTTCTCTACAAAGGAGTTATTTTGTTATGTGTAAAAATAACTCCTAGTATTTGGACTCAAAATGTTATGAATAAAATAATCTGGTCAAATTGCAAACTACATAAAAAATTAAAACCATTTTTTCAGGCGTTTTCCAGCATGTTGAAAAATCCAGTAAAGATTTTACGTACATCCAAATACAAGGGTCTCTGATAAATAAAATCTTTTTCAATCTAACAAAGATGGCTCGAGTGAACTTTCGTGTGCAGTGTTATGACTTTAATGATAAATGTCGGAGTTCAAAAATGTTGAGTAGTGTGATTGCCAAACATGGTTAGAATGGTGAGTGTTGCACGTGTGTTAAGTGATCACTTAACCAGCCTATTACAGGTCATAAACCCTGTAAATACTGAGATTTTCATATTCTGTATCAAAGAGGGGTCAAAAATTTAAAAACTTTGATTTACCAAAAATCTCCTTCAATATTAAAAACTATTTCTTTCTTTTTCTTTATATGTTCTGTCTGATCGTCCGGGTACTAACTATCACCGTGGGGAAGGTCTCCCTAACTTGTACCATTCGGAATATGTCTAGTTTAGTAACGTACATTGTTGACTGACACTACAGTTGCCTTCCGCTAATACCACTTCATCCTTTTATCTTATCCCTGAGAATCAGATAAAGGATTTGAAACATGTTGACGTGACCAAATACGCCTTGTTTTATACTATAAATTTTACTCTGATATGGGCCAATCCTTTGGAGATCTTCATTGCCAACAACGACATTCTAGAAACTCTTTTAATGTGCAATTTAAAAAAAATGAATCAGCTTAAAGTATTATTTTACAATGGCTGTAAGAAAGTACGCGAGAAATATAATAAAATGAAGCCAAATTATTTAACAATAGATGAATATTTAGTTAAAATAAGTTAAGCACTATTTTTGTTGTTGTTTTGGCTTCGTTTTAATAAAAATATTGGGTAGATGCGTACGCAAACCAAAAATTTGGATATTTTGATACGAAATGCAATCTTACATATCATTATTTTTCGGAAAACTTTTTGCTCGCGTGTGTGATATCATCTATTTAATTGAAATTTTACCCAATTTGAAATCTTACCCAATTTTAATTCGTTTTATTGAAGTTTAAGTATATTTCAAATGGACACATACAATTGTAGATTTTAATGTTAAAATTGTTTTCGAAAAGCTTATATTTTAAATACATTTTATTTACAAGTTAATATAATATAATACATTATCGCCCTTCAGGATTTTTTTTACGAAAATGGCGCTATAGAAATAACTAATTAATAACCAAAATTATAAATATTACCTTTTCTAATCCAGCTATACAGAAAAATCAGACAATATTGCACAACCCTTCTTTAAGTATTAACCGAATATACCTGATGACAATTTAACGGAATACATTTTTTTAAACGTTTCTCTCTAATCACAAATATAATGCAAGTGAGGAAAAAATCCTGAATTTAATAATCTATGAAATGTTGGTATGAAAGATGTTTAGCATTCTGAGGCATTAATTGATTGTTGTACGTTTACATTTTTATATCTATTAAGTATTGGAAAAACTTATTATATTAAGGAAATTTCTATGTTAAAGGGATAATTCCATTAATTGATTCGGCAGTCACTTTGTGGTAAAATCTATCCATTTTCAATTAATGTTTTACTTGGTAAATACCATTATTTCTTAAAATCTCCTATGACACGTGTTTCGATGCATTCCGTATCATTTTCAAACACCGTATTGAAAATGATGCGGAATGCATCGAAACACGTGTCACAGTAGATTTTAAGAAATAGTAGTATTTACTTAGTAAAACATTGATTGAAAATGGGAAAATTTCACATGATTTCTTATTGTAGTTGAGATCTCCCATTAATATTGCCATTCTTGTGATTCAAAACAAACTTCTTGTACTGAATTTTTGAAGCAGAATTAATTAATCAAGAAAACAATGTTTCCCAAATAAATCAATGTTAACCTTGTACTGAGTAATGGGTTGAAAGTTTGATATCAAAGGACTCTTAGAAGTTGGAATTGAAAAAAGGGTTTTTATCTGAACTGTGTTCGGCTCGTTGGATAAAACAAAACCTTAAGAGTTTCTAAAGGGTATAATTTTGTATTTGATGGAGACACAATAAATGGAGGGAGGGTTTGAAGGGTTTATCAACTATTAATGTAAGAAGATTGTGGTTTACCGAAAACCTAAATAATTGAAATTTAATAGATATTATTCACGAGAGTTATTGGATGTTCACAACTTGTTTCGAAGACATCTTGAAGATATTAGATGGTA
This sequence comes from Brachycentrus maculatus, assembly GCF_059751285.1. Taxonomy (NCBI): domain Eukaryota; kingdom Metazoa; phylum Arthropoda; class Insecta; order Trichoptera; family Brachycentridae; genus Brachycentrus; species Brachycentrus maculatus. The sequence continues at coordinate 138,908 of NW_028280844.1, read as the reverse complement.
GGTTTACATCATTTTCGATCAAAATTTGTCTATGAGAAAGCTTTGTTTGATGTGGGTAGCGCGTTTGCTTACAGTCGATCAAAGAAAACAAAATAACATATGTTATAAAAAAAATATATTAATTACATATCCCGTTGGTGATTTGTTTTGTTTTTCAGAAAAATTGAGCATTTAAACAACACGCTAGCTAAACGTGTTGGTGAGTTTAAGTTCAACCGCCCTTGACATAGAGAACAGACGTTATTTGTAGCCGCCCTTAGTATGGGAAACAGACGCTACTTTTAACCGCCCATTCAGGGTCAGACATGTGCCTGTTGGTCCGCGAGAGGTATTTTTAATCCCTCCTACCCTGCAAATCTACCGAATGTTCCCTTATCCGCTACCTCGGGACGCGTCTTATAGCAGTTACAGGCTCCGCGAAAGATAAGGTAGTAAGTGGATCGAAAAAATCCAAAGGAGAGAAGTCGGGAAAATTAAGAAGAGGCCTACATTCAGCAGTAGAGAAACGGCTGATAAAGCAGAAAAAATAACATATCTAGCTCTATGGCACATTGAGCATACCCCTACTAGGAGTTGTGTGTTAGTTTTCAGATTATCAGGAGAATTTAGGAATATTTTTGTTTTAAAAAATAAAAATAAATTTCATTCTGAAAAGAATTTTTATAAATCTGTTGAGATATCATAACATGTTATCATACACAGTTTAGTCAAACTGCTTATGTTTAAAATACTTGGCTTGCGTAATAGAAAACGAAAAGTCAATCTTTGTTCATACGCTTATATAGTGTTCTTAGTATTGGTATTGTAATTGAGTTTGCCAAAGCATGCAACGGGAAGATATTGACTTACAACGTTGTAAAAATACAAAAGAACGAAGGAAGAATGGAAAGGAAACATAATGTGGATAATATTACAAAACACGTTTCCTTAAATAAATTGTCAGCAAAATATCGTGTAATAGTCGGAAAAGAGAAAACCACACAATAAACAATCAATAAACTTGTATTCGCTCCTTAAATTTTCAATTTTTTAGACAAACTAGTATTTAAAAAAAAATACTTACTTAATGGAATATTTTTTTATATTATTATTTTGGACCGCAAAACATCTTCTTTTAGAGGCTTGTCTGCAAATAAGATAATAAAGATGATTATGGTTAATACGAAAAATATATTAGTTAAGTTATATTAATGCTTGGTTCGAAAGGAGCTTCAATATGCTACAGTGACATCGTTGCATAAAATTAAATTTTTCTTGTTAGAGCATTATCAAACGGACAGTTTGAAAATACCCTAAGTTGAGTTCTACAAATTAAATTCCGAATCAATACAAACAGATTTCTTTTAATGTTTTTTTTTAAATTAGCAATAGAAAGCGATTACTTTCACAGTTGAGGATGTTAAAACTATAGTACATGGCCTGTTGCATGGATTGCCAGGATTTAATTTTAAAAATAATAAAACCAATTAAAATAATTGGTTTAAACGAAAAGTCAGTCAGGTTGTGGTCCAGTGGTTAGTGTTGTGAAGTCTGAGTGAAAGTTTCTAGGATCAATGATAATTGGAGTACTGAAATGAAATATATGTGTATGTTTAAATACAAACATTTATTTATATAAGAAATAGTGACTATGGATAAAATAACTAATTATGAAATTTTACAGATTTTATGTAAAATTTTTGATTAGTTGAAATGCCCTCTAGTTCGAACTTCTCCAAAATAAAATTGATTCTATAATTTAAAGTATGAAAAGAAGGTTTAAGAAGGGGTGAATCAAATTAAAAAAACGATACGTTGTATAACTTTCCCTGGGATCACGAAGGCTCAAGTGATAATATTGTGGCTTCCTTGAGGATACCTAAGGTTGCCAAATTCACCCAAAGGACAAATCTCAAATTAATTATGCAAAGCCTAGCCGTGAGCTTAACGTATATTTTATAGTAATATCCGATTTAGCCCTTCTGGTTAGTGCTGTAAATCAATCATATAGCCGCAGAAGTGGTTCCATAAATCCTTTTTAGAAACCCTTATGTGGGGAATTACTTTCAGGAACTTCATATTATACGTACGTATTATGTGGCTCCATTAGCAGCTACGGCCTTGTTCGTTCGGACCTAATAATGTTCCCGTATATTACAATGTTAATCGTTCCGGAATAATACCCCACATCCTACACGTTCCTGTTCAGTCATGGTGGTTTAACAAAAAATGACGAGTGCCTATCTAAAATAATCGGATTATATTAACGCATTAAAATCCACAGATTTGAAAGAGACAAGTATGGTTAATTTACGTGTTACTAATAAACAATGCTTTATTAAAAGACTTGATTGATATATTAGTTTAAATATAGTTTTATTTCATCGATAGGCTATGCCAAATTCGGGTAAACGCAACTGCTGGTGGCGTTGCTGATTCAATTCCTTGAATTAAATTATTTTTGTATTTTATTGTAAAACATAAATAAAAATCCTCAAATATGAAAATTTGAAGAAATGGCACTCAAAAAACTGATTTAAGAGGTAGATTTTCGGAAATTTCATAAAAGTGGAAATATCTCAAAAACTAAGGCATTTTTACTGAAGTCATATTGTATTTTTTTTGGTGAGTAACATACCTTAAAAGCTGACATAACACCCCATAAAAGGAATAAGTACTTTGGATTATGGGACGCCGGTATATATATCGTATCCGTAGTGTTTGCATTTGTATTTCTCATCATTGCCTTCATCATAATTTTTTCCTAGTGTGTGTAGTTAATTTGTGAATTGTTCTCTGTTAACTATCTATAAATACTTCTTCATATAAGTTATTTATTAGTCATTATAAGTTCTTCAAAAATAATAATAATAAACCAAAAACCTGTATTAACCACGGGTTGTCTACGTAAATAAATATTATTTTGAACCGGAATTTCTATTTGATTAAGATTTTTTTCCTGACGAACTTTGAAGGAAGTGGTTTGTACGTATATCATTAAGAATTTGGAGAACTTTCTCATCCTTCTCCTCCTCCTTATTCGGTGAGGTTCTGTTATTTCTACATCAGTCCACCCGGTCCGGGGTTAACCGACTCTTCAGCTCCAAGCCTGCGGTTTCTCTTATATTATTTAAAGAGTTCTCATCGTTCAAAATATTAAATAAAATATGAAAACTGAGAAGGAGCAGTTCGTTATTTTTTCTGACCTAAGCTGGAATTATGGAAGCAAAATTCATTTAGATAAGTGAAGTTTTGGTAAATTTAACCAACAATTTCATGATTTGTTCAGCGTTTTTTAAAACCTGGCTTTCGAATGCCATAGCAGATGCAAAAAATGGATTTTATTGTAATTATAAAAACATTAAGCAAAATCGGTGTATCACGATTGCTTACAATGTTTTTTTCGTAATTCTTAGTGGTGTTTTTAGAAAAAAAATAATAAAAGTAAACTTTGCTTTTGCTCTTTTATTTATATCACTACTTTGATATTTATATGAAACCAGTAATCGTTTTCTCGTAAGCGATACTTTTAAATGGAGTATTTGTCGTCCCTAGAAAAGTTACTTTTTTATTATTTTAATAATGTTACAAGAAATATAATATATAAATAAATATAATCATTTTTTAATTACACATTGCTTTGTTGTGTAATACATCCATAATTTAACACGGTTCTTGGATTGAATTCTACTTTTATTAACATATACATGTAAATAAAAGTATAATTCAATCCAATAACCGTGTTTAATTTTGATATATTACCCAATAATTCAATATGGAATTCTAACAACCGTCTGCAGTTACAATAAATACACATTGCTTTTTAATAAAATATCTTATTCGAGTTACGAAAGAGACTAAGCTCTTGTGCTTAGAGAGGGACTTACACAGGGTATTACATTTTTAAGCATGTAATACAATCTTTTTTT